>NW_027315801.1:31186654-31417472 GCF_026437365.1 Eucyclogobius newberryi | reverse complement strand
TGAGACACAAACACACACATGAGACACAAACACACACATGAGACAAAGACACACACATGAGACACAAACACACACATGAGACAAAGACACACACATGAGACACAAACACACACATGAGACATAAACACACACATGAGACACAAACACACACATGAGACAAAGACACACACATGAGACACAAACACACACATGAGACACAAACACACACATGAGACACAAACACACACATGAGACAAAGACACACACATGAGACACAAACACACACATGAGACAAAGACACACACATGAGACACAAACACACACATGAGACACAAACACACACATGAGACACAAACACACACATGAGACACAAACACACACATGAGACATAAACACACACATGAGACACAAACACACACATGAGACACAAACACACACATGAGACAAAGACACACACATGAGACACAAACACACACATGAGACAGAAACACACACATGAGACACAAACACACACATGAGACACAAACACACACATGAGACACAAACACACACATGAGACAAAGACACACACATGAGACACAAACACACACATGAGACACAAACACACACATGAGACACAAACACACACATGAGACACAAACACACACATGAGACACAAACACACACGGGACACAGACACACACATGAGACACAAACACACACATGAGACACAAACACACACATGAGACACAAACACACACGGGACACAGACACACACATGAGACACAGACACACACGGGACACAGACACACACATGAGACAAAGACACACACATGAGACACAAACACACACATGAGACACAAACACACACGGGACACAGACACACACATGAGACACAGACACACACATGAGACAAAGACACACACATGAGACACAAACACACACATGTGTGTGTGTGTGTTACATTATTCGCAGCTGCCCTGGGGCAGACTGGAAGTGTGGCTGATCTGAAAACCACCATCACATTCAGACACATGATGGTAAAGTGTCTAGGCCAAATGTACGAGGGATTAAAATATTGATGTTAAATAATCTTTAAATTTCGTGGTAAAATACAATTTAGAATAAATGAGACTAGTATTCATGAGGTTGAGGATAGTTAACTTGGTCATTGTCAGACCTCTTGGCTAGTTTCCAACCAATTAACCTGTTTTAAAATCCAATTCAAAACTTGACTTCTTTAAGATAAGACAAGATAGGATAAGATAAGCCTTTATTTGTCCCACAATGGGGAAATTCCAGTGTTGCAACACAAAGTAGGTACAGAAGAAGGTTCAGTAGTGTGCTATACATTATGTCCACACATACATACCTGTTTTTGCTTCTGTTTAGCTTTGAAAACAACAAATTGGACATTAAGCAACGAAGAGGCGAAACTTTTTTAGGAATTGATCATGAGCTTGTGGTAGAAATAGTGAGCCACACCCACCTGCAGATGAGGGGGGCGTGGCCCTCCAGCCTGTGGAGGCATTTTTCCTGAAAACAGAAAACCTTTGAGTGCAAAAGTCCCTGAGGGTTTTTAAACCAACTGTAGTTTAGGATCAAAACAGAAGCTAAAGATGCTAACTAACATGGACTACAGTTGTGATTGTGTACTCGCAATGATCGAGTTATAGATGCAATATATAATAATATATAAATGATGGCACATATAATGAAAGTACAGGGGATGCTATAGGTGGAGGCGGGAGCTTTACCTTCTGGCCTCTAGTCGGACTGGGCTGGGGATGAATGTGATGTCTGCTCCTTCTTTCACCAGTCGACCAATCCACCAGTCATTGTTGTACTTCTAAAAATGTGAAATTGCCAAAAGAATAATTGGGTTATGTACATAAAATACATTTTATTTCATGGGTTGAATTTGATGGCACAATGAAACAGGCCCATCACCTCTTTTATGTGCAGAAATTCTTTGGCATCAAAGTTCACGGCAGCTCCTTGGACAGGACACTCTTCATCAGTGGCACCGCAGTAGCTCACATTTGTTTTCACGGCAAATGCTACAGGTTTGTACTGGAAGCAGAATGGACGCATTTAAAACGTGATATTCTCAAATCGAGTCCAAAACTCTGTGCTCACCTTGGCTCTCTCAAGCTGCAGCTGAGCCTGGCGCTCGGCTTCAAGCCGAGACGCCTCCTTGTCCTCCTCCAGGGACAGGTCTGAATCCGAGGGACGACTAGTGTAGGAATCGGCTGAACCCTGGAACATGAAGGGAACAGTGCACACAGGCTTATTAAGATATAACATAAATGCAGTTTACTCTTGATAACATCCTGGTTCCCCTGCAACTTGCTTTGCAGTAGAAAAAGAGTGTGTGGAGGGTCCTGAGCTTGAATGTTTGTGTTTTAACTTTGATTCAAGCTCTTTAGTCTGTGACAATGTAAAACTAACACTTGTGTGATGAAACCTCTGGGTAAACTTCCTCATGTAATACTATCCACTCACTGCAGCGCCTGGTGATGCACAACACCATCGAGGTGCACAACTGGAGACTCCTCACACCGACAGGACACCCACAGGAAGCTCTAAATATATCCCACTGCAGCGTCATCAGCTGTACCTGTCCCCACCTGCTGTCCCTGCACTCCAGCTCCCCTTTTCATACTCTTCTCCCAAATATTAAAAAACACATGCAGAGTTTGCACACATCATTTGAATATCAAAGCTAGCTAGAGGTAAGGTACAGCCTGAAAAGTCTTCTCCGGATCTAGAAGTAACAAAGTCTAATTAAAGCAGTGGAGCACAGAGCCCTTCGGTGCTGCAGATGGAGGAGACTGGTCTACCGTACACTCTGATATTTAGAGAGACCGGTGCGAGCTGAAATAAACATCAGTTAATCATACACGCTATAGCCTCATTCTCAAGTGGAAATACTGCATTGACTGTGCAAGAATAAAAAAGGATTAGGAGACACTATCTATTGTAAATGGAGAAACTGACTAAATGGACAAAGAATAATGCCTATTGCCTTCAGTGATGTGGTGCATCATGTGTAATGTGGTCATCAGCAGAAATTATATTTCTGTACTGTTTTAATTACTTGACTATTCTTCCCAAATGCTTTTTGTGCTCCTACAGCTTTGAAACACAGAAAAACATGAAGTTTTTTCTTCGACAAACAAGAAAGATGTCATGGTAACTTGTAATGCAAGTTTTGACATTTGTAATATGATAGGCATATGCTTAATATGTATGAATATTTCTTTTTTTAGCGATCATCATTGTTTCTCTTAATAATTAACTCACGTATTCAGCAATGGAGTTAATTCAAATGTTAAGGTTAAGGTACACTTTATTGTCTCCATAGAATCAGAAACAGAATCAGAATAACCATTGTCAATGAACAAAATTCAGAAACATAGGAACTTGTCCTGGTGATTCGATGCAACGCAAACAACAAAACATTGAATAATGAATACTAGGGAAACTGCATTTGGATCCTTCAATGCCACTGGGGAACCCTGTCAGGAGCAGTGGATTGTGCATGCTTTGGGTTGATTCTAGATATCCAGTCACTGTCTTAGAACCATATGCATCTGCAAAGATGATCAAAATGTGATCTGTTTACATGATCCTTTGGATCTTAGTTATGATCATGAACACACACCAACAGAAACAATGGTTGCCTTTTTGCCAAGAGGATACAAGAGACAGAAAAACACTACTGGCATACTGGAAGTCCCAATTAAATAATGTAACATGAGATAATGACTGTGCAGCAGTGGAGAGCTGCCAGCAGGAGGCAGCAAAAACAACTCATCTCTACTGTACCAGGGCCCAAGTGCACAACACAATGAGCTGGGGACAAGACAAAACACTGTATCATCTGTTTTTCTCCAACTGATCGACCCAGTTTTTATTTGGTCAAATTTGAACATAAATCACATTAACTTTTTTATCATCAATCAAGACAAAAAAAGACGTCCTCTCAACTCTGAACTTGGCTCCTAACCACATGCTGACTGAGGACTGGCTGTAGAACTCTTCATGACTCAAGATGATTGACTTAATAGCAATCTTAATTATCTCTTCATGAATACATTAATTCACTAAAGACACACGCATGCAAAGACCAAAAGGTGATCCCCCATTGCACAGAGAAAGGCGGACCCACAGTCTCCTCCCATCCCGCCAGTCCACTGTGGTTAAGAAAGATGCTAAGTGCTTCACAGCTGACGTTGCTGCGAGCTCCAACAGCCATTTGCTATACAAAATTGATGCCAAGGTCTGACTGCAGGAGCCTATGTACACGCCCGTAACAGAGGGTGGCAGGGTTCCTGCATATACAGTTTAATGCATCATTTTTAACATTTTATAACACCAGTAATCCTATGTCGCTGCTGGCTGTCCAAGCGCAGGCAACCTTAATAATGTGACGAGGTGCCACTGCTGCCATCAAATAGGATGTGCATCCTTTCTTTCATAACAAGGTAACGCAGATTTGAAGACATTTTCACATTTTCGATGGATACATAATCTATAAATAAGACTGTACAGATATGCTACTAAATGAAGTAATAACATGTAACAGCTGATAAATATCCACTAAGACCATGTGGTTTCTTGTTAAAACAGGTAAAACATTTAAATCCACCGGCAGAGCTCGTACTCAAAACAAGGAATCCAGTCCCGGACCAAACAGACCTTTGACAGGTGTCGTGGGCAACTGTACATAAAGCATGACGTGGCTGAACATGAGTTGGAAATTCTAGTTCGGCTACATATTTTGTCCTAATACCAGGTAGTAATAAGAAAGGAATCCAGAAATGCTGCTTAGGTTTTGTTCACAGAATGTGATGGTATTTTCAGATGGAGGGCCGTATATATAGTTATAAGAAACTATTATAAAAACTATTACTTGAAAAATCCACACTGTAAATCTCCTGTGATGAACTTAATCATCATTTGTTATGGACAGCTCGACAAACTTGCCATGTTAATCTTTCAAATTGACACCAATCACACCTTTGGTGCTGAATAATGGCAGTACTTTCTGAAGCTTTCTATGTTTATTTATATGAACAACATGTGGAACATTGTCCCAGTTTGTGTTGTCTGGATAGACCCAGTAACTACATTTACAGAAAACCATACAGTCAGTATCTGGTGTGACTACCAAAATGGCCACCAATGCTGCTGGATATTGACAGGAACTGGAACACATAGTCATATACGCCAGAGCATCCCAACCATGTCCGGTGAGAATACTGGCCATGCAAGAAATGGAATGTTTTCAGCTTCCGGGAATTGTGTACAGATCCATGCAACGTGGGGCTGTGCATTGTCATGCTGCAACAAGCGGTGATAGTTGTGAATGAACGGCATAACAATGGACATGCCATTGAGCATCATCAGCATCTTGATATGCCACACCAGTGAGGTAGAATGGATTATTAATATTAATTGCTCAGAAAAATAGTTTTTAACAGATTTGTGAACAATATCTGAGAGAATTGGGTAAATTTTTTACATTGCTGAGTTCAGCTCGTTAAAAAAGGGTTGTGTTTATACTGTTGTACAGTGTATTAACCATAAATCAGGTCAAAATATCTGAAAACTAACAATTCTGACCTGTCCCGAGCTCAATTTGAAAATGTCGGTATTCAGCAATGTTGGGATGTCACGTCGATCCAACTTCCCTTTATAAATAATGTGTAATCTTGATTTACGTTCACCAGTTTCCAGCAAATGTATCCAGAGTACAGTAGCATTATGGACCAGGCCCGGCTACAGTCAGTGTCCTCCCAGAGAAACACAGTGAGTCAGCAGCAGTCCTCAGCCCATCAGGACAGAAATCTTAATCAGACTGTGGATAGAAGTGTACAGTAGAGGCAGCCCGTCCCTGCGCCTCTGTCCACACTCACTCAGCACACTGCCTCAGGACATCAAGACCCTGCTCTGGCCTGCATTATGCTGCACACTCTCGGTCAACCTTATTCAACTTTGACTGCTACAGAATTAAGTGCACATGAGGGGAGCTTTTTGTGAAAATGACTAAGAGCTAGATCTGCTGGACTTTTAAAAACGTCTATGGCTTCGAAACACACAAGGTGGAATAGAATTAAAGGGAAGAAGTAACAAATTGTATTACAATGTACGATCTACAATGAAAAATAATTACTGCTGCAATTATTTTAGTTCATGTGACAATGCACTTTTCTACAAGTGTACCTTTATTGTCTCAACATACATAAGCATATGTATGTCGCAAATTAAGACCCAGTTGCTTGATTATGTTCAGTGTAAGTATAATTTATTGTCGTAAAATATTTTAGATGCAGTGCTAAATTACTAATGTGGCAAATAACCAAGAAAATATTCAGACACAAAAGTTTGAGGCATTTAAAAAAAAAAAAAATCCTTAATTTCTATTGTCACGTCCATAGTTTTTTAGTTAACGGATCTGTCAGTCTTTATTTCTGCAGATATTTCTCATATTGGGCAGCCTAAGACAAGTATGAAAGAGAATTCTTAAAAATCAGACTGTTTTGTCTAAATATAGCTCCCTCCTCACACCTCCCTGACCGGCCCCGGGTGCAGTGTGGAAAGGCAGGAGGAGATTGTCAAAGTTCACTGACTTCTGATGAATTCCCCGCAGTGAGAGTGAAGCAGGTTTTGAGCCTGTCGGTGGCGTATGCGCTGAGGCACATCTGAGGCACATCTGAGGGACATCTGAGGGACATCTGAGGGACATCTGAGGGACACTGGGTCTACAGCTCCTTTAAAGTTAGCAGAGTTCTTCAGTCTTCACACAGATGTTGCACACCCTTTCCATTGTCTACTGTTATCTATATTCATCTTTAGTTCCAAGCTTTGTACAAGTTAAATATGCATTCTTAAAGCACATGCATATTTGGCCGTGTATTGCCGATAAAACTGGCCATCATGTGTCAGTTTTCTCCATCTTCGTTTCTTATTCTGACTCTCTCAATTGCATTCAGTAAGACAACAAGATGTGTCCACTTTATTCTATTTCAGGAGTTCCCGTTCAATCTAATACTCGCAGGATGGTGCTATAAAAACAACAGAACTGAATAACTGGAAAAATATCCCAAACAAAATCTTTTGGTTGTACAGTAAATAGTCCTAACCACACTTTCATGCATCTTGTTATTAAAATAGTATGACGATGACAGTAACCCACCAACAATGAGCAAAACTGAAGGGAAAAGACAAACATACAAGATTCACACTAAAATGTATTTGCTTTTACTCACTGTATCCAAAAAAACACTCAATGAGTATCTCATTCCTAGCATTTTTTGGGTAAACTATTATGTGCTACCCTTCAGTAATAAACACAAAGGAGACTAAAGAACGTGTTGCAGATAATCTCTTCATTTGTTGGTGGGCCTATCACCTGATTGCTTGTTTAACGTGCCTCCCACTCTGCTCCGTGTGACCGAGGCTGTTACATGAGGATCTACAGTCTCCTGAAAGTGCACCCGGAGCAGCCCAGTGGATCGATGAGCGCGCCACACATATTCTCCATCCTCTGCTTCCTCTGTATCCTGTCCTGCAGCTCCACCCTCCTCTCCATCATATGACCTCAGGATACTGTGTCTCCTGCTATCCATAATAAGCCCCTGTCAGACCTCGCCGTTTATAAATAGACTTTCAGAAACGTTATCCATCTGCCGTTTGTCTAAGGTCATAACTTTGAACTTGACTTATTTAATGCTACATTTTAAACAACGTAAATTGACAATGTTTTTATTTGCGACAGTCAAAATGCTAAAACACAGAGGAGTTGTAGGGTAAGTTGGTCTGCAGCTACTTTGGGCTTGAGGTTCGGATCCTGAACAATAATAACGTTCTTATAAGGCCATATTCCCACAGAAAGTATTTATTTTTTGTTTTATACCTTCTAATGTGGAGCTGAATGTTGAATATTGAATGTAAAAGGTGCATGGAGTGATCGATTTGAGAGACAACAAGCAGAAAAGTAGGAAGAGAATATTTGTTTGCTGTTGTTTTTTCCAAACATCTCTAATGAAGGCAAACTTCTGACCCTTGTGAAGGACTTGGCCTTGCTGACTGCACCGTGCACACTTTAGTTTCCTGGAAAACATCAAACCTGACTTGACGCAACTGCTTCAAAGTGTATCAGAGTTTCTAACCCACATAAACTGTGTACCAGCAGAAACAGTGCAGCACAAACTGCTCCTGATGCCTGTAAACGAGAGGTTTTCTTTTCTACCTGACCAGATTTAAGCTCTGGGTATGAATAAGGCCTCATTTTGTCTTTTATTATAAACAGTTACAATTAATATTAAAACAGTTCCTTATTTAGCATTTTGAATCTCTGCTGACAGTATAGAGGTTTTCAATGATCTCACTTCCTGTTGCAAAACATCATCATTATCAACCAGCAAAAAAAACAGCAAAAAGAATATATTCAGCTGTGATGCTGTGTGGCCGAGTAATATAGGATACTATATAAATGATCACATTTATGTTTACACACCAAGATCTTTTTTACAGGTGATGCGACAGGGAGCAATTTAAGGTATAATTTACAATCCCCATAGGGACATTTGCCTCATTGGAATCCATAAATGAGGAACATGGCCAAGGGAAACAGGAGGATCCAGATGAAAACAGCCAAGTCTTAGGGAAATCATTCATTAAACTTTATAAATCATAAAAAGTGATCAAATACACTATACCAGATGCACATCTTCTTTCACTATGACGCTTATAAGTCCAGCCTGATAATAAGGCACCTAAAAGACTAGAATTGAGATCATTGGTTTTCTGCACATTGCTGGTTCATCAGATTTAATCAAGCCACTGCTCGCTGACGCTCCAACACACACGTATAGGAATCGCACACGCACAAAGCACTCGGCTCCTCACGGGACAGGCTTTTAGTGCTCTGTCTCATGCAGTATTTAATTGACCCTGCACAGGAAGCCTAGCGGTCCCAAATGCACTGCTTCTTCCCCCTCCGACAATACATGGAGCACCAGCAAGTACAGTATATGCCTATACATCACAACTGCATTGAAAATGTAAGCAGATTTCAGCGAATGTGAAATACCATTTGGGTTTAAGAAGTTACAATATTTTACCAATAAATGCAGCCCGCAAACTTCTCAGAAACTGCATGAAAGCATTGACAAGTACACATGCATCCCATTTATCACAGGTCCAGCAGAAACACATGAGTGCAATAGTAAGCTAGAAGATGCAGAGGACGCTGCAGTACTTACTCAGTTGGAGGTAGGCAGTGGCTCGTGCCTTCTGCTAGTCGCTCATGGTGTGCCCTATCTGGGGTAACACTAAAGTGAAGTGTAGCGTGCTCAGAAGCAGTCTTCTTCCCTTCACCCCCACCCTCCGCTCCATTCTACGTCACAGAGACTCTCCTCTCCGCACATCTCTCTGCTCTCCTCCTCCCCGTTGTTACGGTCCCATGGAGTGCAAGAAGATTAGGTTTCTCCAAGAATCTTGCAAGGCACAACGTCAATAGTGACATTATGATCAGGAGATATTTGTGGTAGAAATATAGCTTCATTATGCACAAAGGATAAATAGTCTTCAGATATTTAACCTGTCTGTATTTGCTGTCTCACCAGATTGAATATGTTTACAGTGCATATGCGTTTTATTAGGGCGGGTTCAATGATACGATATGTACCCCTATGATACATAACCCAATACTTGGTGCTTCATACAATATCCTGCATTACAAGTTCACTAAAAGGATATTTTCACAATGCCATGTGACCTGTTCTTTTATAACGCCATGTCAAAATGCTCATTATACATGATGAAATGCTGAATGTAGGTTACGGTTGCCAGGAGGCAAACCATTATCATGTGTTCCGGGACTGTCCTGCTGCATAAAAATACTGGACAAAAATGAGCAATGCACCACCGTCTCACTCAACGTCAGAACCATGCATTTGGGCCCCAAAACTCCTGCCATAGACTACATAAATGGATAACTTTGGAATATACTTCTGGCAGCTGGAAAAAGGCCATCACGAAGAAATGAATCACACAAACTGAGCCAACGATCGACATACGGAAAAAGTAATAAAAATAAAAATGTGGGATTCGACTTGAAAATGGACACATTTGACAGATTCTAAATGGGACTTTTATTTTGGACTTAGTGTGTCTTTACTTTCTTTTTCTTTGGATGCCTTATTTTCCTAAATTCTAATTTAATTTTTTCCCAATATGTTTCTCTCTGGTCTTGTTTGTTTTTGTTGTTTTACATGTTTTAATTTAATAAAATGAGCCTTAATGCAGCAGTCAGCAGGTTCAAAATATATTCATGAACACGTAAAACTGGCATGTGTAAGAATCAATATATACAAATAGTGGTTTGCTCTTTGCCTCTCAACACGTGAGGTACGGACTGGGGAGTTTCAGACTTCTAGAGCCTCTAGAGCTGATGCAATGGTTGATGGTGCAATTAGAAATTAATCGTGATATGATCTCTAGACTGTGACCGGTGATGGAAAGAGTAAAAAGTAAAAGGGCTGCGACTAATGATCCTTTTGCTAATTAATTATAGCAATTATTCTTTCACTTGATTTGTTGTTTGACATGATGAGAATATAGAAGCCGTTTGAGGATCCTGGTGGAGCACATTTATGGACCAGGGTTAGGGTTAGGGTTGGTCACATTTCTCATGAAATTGTGCCTCAATTCAATTTGAATCATAAAACCTCTTTTCTCATAGTTTCAATTAGCTTCAGGAATATTAAAAGATGTATTTCCATCCAGAGTTATTATGTTTCATCATATGATCTTGTCTTGACAATGAGAGAGCGTGACCACAGCACAAAGCCTCCTCCAGCTCGTCTCGAACACTCTCACTGGGGTTCAGATCTGTAGTAGATTAGTTTCTGCTGCTTGATCCCAATGATTTGACCTTTCTTAAACACACTGACATCTTTTCCATGACCACGGGATTTGTCTTTCCACATGGTTGTTTCAGAAATGAGAAGAGAGTCACTGTCTAAGTTGGGTCAAGGGCTCAAGAGTTTAAAAGTAACTGCCTGGCCATGACATCTGATTTATAATTTGAGGTTTATGTAATTGAAAGTACAAAACATAAAATAATACACAAACTCTGGTAAAGGACAGATAAAAAGTAAATCATAGCAGAAGGAGCAGTGCAAGAACCACAAACGTTTAAATTGTTTCATATTGTCAACATAAAGCTTTAGTCACTTGTATGTTGGTATATTTACTCACAGTGGGAAGAGGAACCAAC
Organism: Eucyclogobius newberryi; assembly: GCF_026437365.1. Classification (NCBI taxonomy): domain Eukaryota; kingdom Metazoa; phylum Chordata; class Actinopteri; order Gobiiformes; family Gobiidae; genus Eucyclogobius; species Eucyclogobius newberryi. The sequence continues at coordinate 31,406,221 of NW_027315801.1, read as the reverse complement.
ACTTTTACTCAAGTCAGAGTATTAGTACTTCAATATTACTCAAACAATATCACTCAAGTAGGAGTAAATGTATACAGACAAAAGGTTACTCCAAGAAGTACAATTTCCTGAAAAAGTTACTCAAGTAAATGTAACTTGTTGTGGCTCAGTACAACCCACCTCTGATTTGGAATGTAACTCATTTCAATTACAAGGTTAAAACGATAATGGCTGTGAATATATGCATTTTTTAACGATAGTATCATATTATGATTCTTGGTTTCTCTGTATTTAAAGCAGCTCTATAATCAACCCAGTCTTTGCCTCTGTCATGCTCTGAGTGAGTGACAAGCGGATTCAACCAATCACAGTGAAGCGTGAACTCACAGAAGCAGCAGATAATTTGGCACGATTAAAGATAGACTACTATATCAATCAAAACCATGTTTGGGGCTTTATATAATTGTGATTGTGTTCGGCATATTGCCCACTGACACCTACTTGCACCAAAGCCCCATTGACGGTGGGAAATTCTTCATCCTTCAAGATTATGAATATATTTACAAGTTATCGGCTTGTGAACAATGACACCTAAAAATAGACAATCGAAGAAAATAGTGTACGACCTCATGGAGCAAAATAGCTCAAACTCGCCTATAACGATGATGGAGAATCTGATCATTCAAAGGCAGATTCAGACAACAGCACAGGTAAACAATAACATTCAGCTGTTTAACAATACAACAAGGACCATGACTGCTGAGAAAAATACCCATCAAAGTTTACATTTATTATTCATATTTGAGGCTGCAGGAAATGGTGCAGCGAAGAGAAACCGAGCCACAAACAGGGCGTCAACTTGAATCCTGTCTAAACTATGGCGTGGAATAAAACACCAACGGACAAAAATAGCATTCTCAAGCTACAGAAATGGAAAGAACGACTTTTAGGATCGGCACCCGAGCATTGAAAGCGTCTGTCTGTCAGTCTGTCCCGCACGAGGCACTGCTCTGGGCTGTTCTGTCGCTGCTGATGCTGCTGATGCTGCTGTTGCTGCTGCTGCTGCTGCTGCTGCTGCTGCTGCTGCTGGTGCATTATGGATGAGGCTATTTTAAGGCTTTGGGGATGGTGCGTTTTGATTTGCGAGCGGGGCGAGATGGCACCTGGCTGCTGCCGAATCTCTTCCTCTGAGAGCCGAGCCGTGATGAGCGGCGACGTGAAGGTGCAGCGTGTGTTTGTGCACAGAGCTGACCCCAGTGTGAAGTATGATGTAAACAGAGAGACATCAAGGAGACTGTCACATTAACTGTACTTTACTGTAGTGATCTGCAGAGGGATGAAATACACCTGATGAGGACAGGTTAATCAAAGCTTATATGCTATAAAGCTGTCGCCTATAATTACATTTTACATTATCCACTATGTTTCCACTATGTCTTTTGAGACGGAGATTACTGTGACTTGTTGACACTGAAAATATATAGTCAAACTTATAACTCATCATGTTCAGGCTCCAGATAAAGACACAATTTGATAGGAATAAATACCAAAAACAATGCCTAAATGGATTTTAAGTACCTATAATTACATTTTACATTATCCACTATGTTTCCACTATGTCTTTTGAGACGGAGATTACTGTGACTGGAAATGTATAGTCAAAAATATATAGTCAAACTTATAACTCATCAGGTTCAGGCTCCAGAACGACACAATTTAATAAGAATACATACCAAAAACAATGCCTGAATGGATTTTAAGTAACATTGTAACACTATCTTAACAAAGACTTAAGGAACTCCCATAAGTGAAGGAATGAAAACTTCAACAAGTAGCCAAAGTGCAAGTTTTATGCTCCATTTGTGAAATAAGGATTGTAATTTTTAGTCATAGTAATACGTGCAAGTGCAGGTGTAGTCACATTTGAGCTAAAGGGGAATATTGCATTATTGGAGGCTTTTAAGAGTCAGGTTTTAATTGACGCGCGTTAATGAATAACCTAAAACTACAACAGCCTTTGACCTATGTTCAAGTCCACTGCCCGAAATACAAATGAAGCGCGCAAACATCATCTTTAACACAGAGAAGCTTGACCAGAGGCAGAGAACAAACCAGAGAAAACCTGCAGACGAACCCACCTCGTTCAGCAGCAAGACGCTTGAATTAGTCAGGGACATCAGTGGCTCACCGAGATTTTGTTGTTGTTGGGACCCAAACTTGTGTAAAAAAAAAATAAATAAATAGCTTTAGTTAATTAAAACCATCAAGTGAAGACAGATCGTCGCGGCTCAACCAAACAGATCTCTCCAAGGCGAGCCACGCGGGGCTGCTGGAGGCGCATCATTCCACAGTCAAATCTGCAGTTTTTCGGACGCACAGCATGATCGATGAGTGTGCACAGAGCCACGCGCACGGACACACGCGGGGATAGATTACAGCCTTCTGGATAAATTATGCAGGACTTGCACTTTTCACACAGCTCTGTCCCCGGGGTCTCTGTGGATTCATGGCGGTCTATTTTGGATTTTTCGCAGAAGATACTCATTTGTGACTCTGACTGGATATGGGATATTCCCCGATCACTGCTGGTCTCTTTTACACCAGGACCACTTACTAAGGCTGATTTAAAAGAGTTACAGACCGTTCACAGCCTGTGTATTGTATTGTGCCACTATAAAACCTTTTTTTTTTTTTTTACAGTTCAAGCCTAATTTAATGATCTCCACCTTTTCTGTCATACAATAAATTAAACCACTAAAGGGAGTTGTGAGCTCCCATAACCAGTGAAACCATTAACCCTTGTTTAACGATTGTATTGTTTTTTTTAATTCTACATTGCGATGTCCCAGTGCAAGAGCCGCGTTTCTTATTACTTACATGGCATTTTATTTTGTTTCATGTATGCATTTATTATACATATTATATCATGATATTTGTTTTCATTGTTCAAAACTTACACCATAAACCACAGACACAAACAAGACAAGACCAGAGAGAACTGATTAGGTGAAAATACAAATTAAAAATTAAAAAGGGGAGCCATCTAAAGAAAATAATGTATAATTTACATGGTATTTTCATTATAATATCCAAAAGGAAAATCCACCAATGTTGACTCTAACCATTTCTTTAGTGACCAGCCCTGACTCGGCAATATATATTAATATTAATACAGGCTACATTTAGAGAAGCCCAGTGATAGTGGGGTGTAGGTGTCAAACCCGTCCACTAGATGGTGCAAACCTGAGGACCCGCGACATGGGGTAAAAGTAGAACAGCCCACATCAAAAGTGTGGGAATGGTGACCAGGGCCAGGGCTGTGTGTAAACTTCAAATAAGAGTCCTGATACTCAGCGTGGCCTGCGCTGTGGCCCAGGCAGAAGCTCGGCTCATTTTACACTGAAACATCGTTTTTGTCACATCCTCCTCTGATACAGGCTTAAAGAGAACAGACCCAGAGTCCAGTCACCAGTCACGTCTCTGTCAGTCAGCCCCAGGGCAGACACAACTTCGGCTGTGCAGTACTGTGTAAAGTAGTATTAAGCACCACGCCATAATTATAACAACACTGAAGTGCTTTTATGGCAGATATGACGGTAAAGATAACAATATATTGGTTGTTCAGTGGAGCGTTGTCCCCAAAAGAGACTGAAACATTATTTGTGAGCAATGGCGCCCCGTGGTGGAAAATTAAGGCAGCGCAGTTTAAGGCTTGATAAAAAATCTAGAAAAGTAAAGAAAGAAAAAAAGGGCCTATTCAGAAAAAATAAATAACCTAATAAAAGGAGTACAACGTTAACCTTTCCACCACTAATCACATTTCAACGTTTAAGCCAAGGTGGAGCCTTAGTATAATTTTTTTATTTGTGAAATTAAATGAGTAAGTGAAATAATTCCTCATATCTGCCAAAATGAAAGTGGTAATAATGTAGGCTACAGCTAATATCTTACCTGTTGAACTGAATGTCCAAATAAGGTCAACACCTATAGAATATTATCAGAGGTGTTCAAGCTAATAAGTTAAAACTATATTAGAATTATAAGCAAAAGACTGTCATAACTTATCAAACGAAAAAAAGATGCTATCATAATATATGATATATCTTGAAACAACAATTGCCCTGAAATTACTTCGGTTGTGAATATATGGGTAATTATAGCAGTCACGTGATATCTCTATAGGCCTAAATATGCATTTCATTCAAATCATGAATATTGTTATTCTGTGTAGAAGCAAAACAAGCTGTGCATTTACAACATACATAATATACATACATAATACAACACAATAAAATAGGCGTAGGTTAGATAAAATTGGCAACTCTAAATTGGCCCTATGGACGGGTGTTGAAAATTAGCATATTCTGCTATAACACAAACATTGCATCTGGTTCCTCCAATGCTATGTCCATATTAAAAAATAAAAATAAAAAATAAAAATTATGAAAATATGGAACAATAGAGGACCATTTTTTCTGACAATCACCAACATTGATTACTTATTTATTTATCAATAACCTTAATTTAACCAGGTAAAACCACACTGAGATCAAAACCTTTTCATCAGGTTGACCTGGGCCAAAGTCAATAGGCTTCACCGTTTCAATGAAACTGTTGCTATTTCTCTGGCAGGTAAGCGGAGTGCAATGGTGGTATAACTCTCCTATAGGTGAGTGTGAGGGTGTGGGCTTGTTTAAATGATGAAAAGTCACCATATTCTCTGGTCTGTGTCAACACCAGCGTGGCCTTTCTGGTTACACATCAAACTCCTCAGTGCCATTGGCTGCCTTGGCTCTGGCTGAACCACCTTTGGTTTTATTGTTTCTGGAGATTATCTCACAGACAACTGAAGAAAAACTCGGACAGAAGGCACTGGTGTAAGGTTTATTTTGTACACAAAGCAATTCAAAGTGCTTCACACAGCAGGAAAAATGCATTAAAATCACAAAGAAATGACGGAAACAGAAATACAATAAAATTAACTAAATAAAAAAATAAAAATAAAAAACATCTTGCCAAATCCAAATGTATCGGTCCACATTGGCAGGCATTCCACACACACTCAGCAGCATGACAGGTGTCTCCGGGATGGACACATCACTTTTAGATTGATTTGTTCCCATGGTGTTGCCGACAACAACATGCTAAGGAAGTTATGTAGATTTAAAGCAGTATAAAATATTTCCTTTTCTCATTGTAAAACATGTTACAGACTATATTTCTGTCCACATAACACTCACAGAAGATCCTTTTGAAACTCTTGTAATGTAAAAAAAATGGTGTGTTTAATGAAAACTACTGTGTGTAATTGTATGCATAAAAGTTATACGCATTGCAAAGAAAAAACAAGTGGCCTAAAATGAGAATTGTGCCACTATAAACTCTCTTAACTCTATTAAGCCTAATTTATTGATCTCCACCTTTTCTGTCATACGATAAATTAAACCACTAAAGGGAGTTGTGAGCTCCCATAACCAGTGAAACCATTAACCCTTGTTTCACCATTGTATTGTTTTTTTAATTCTACATTGCGATGTCCCAGTGCAAGAGCTGCGTTTCTCATTATTTACATTGCATTTTATTGTATTTCATTTAATTTATGCATTTATTATACATATTATATTTTAATATTTGTTTTCATTGTTCAAAACTTACAACATTAACCACAGACAAAAACAAGACAAGACCAGAGAGAACTAATTAGGTGAAAATGCAAATCAAAAATTAAAAAGGGGAGCCATCTAAAGAAAATAATGTACAATTCACATGCTAAATTGGGACCCTATTTCCTCAGGCTCCCGTCCCGGTCACCTCCCCACGCGGCCACCAGAGGGCGCCACACCCCCGCTGATCGGCGCGTCTCTGGTTTAGGGCGATGTGAGAGAGAGAGAGAACCAGAGGGAGTCCGGGAGGTCGAGGCGGTGGGAATGTACTGTAGCTCGGCTGGGAACAGTGACGGTTCTCCCGGTCTGTCAGCCTTTCCCTTAGCCGAGCGTCTGGAGCAGCTTCTCGGCCTCTCTCCGGCACAGTCGCGGGCACGGACGGACGGACGGGCCACGCGCTGGACCGAACACGGCGGTAGAAACACTGGATCTCCACTGCAGTATTACTCTCTGGATCTCCAATGGTGAGTGCTGCTGCTGCTGCTGCTGCTGCTGCTTCTCCCCCTGCTGCTCCCGCTACTGCCGCTGCCTCCCGCCGCCGCTGTTCCGTGCTGTGCCGTGCAGGTCGGGGGGCACACGGTAAAGCCGATCGCGGTGGGACAAACGCCAACATCTGACTTGGACTTGCGCCGCTGTGATGATCGCTGCGGCGCGGGGGAAGTGCTCTGCAGCCAGCGCGTGCTCCTCTCCGCGCGCGCACTCCACAAGACGTGTTTGGGGGTTTTTTTTGTAACTGTGACACTTTCCCGACGATCGGACGGCGCGCGCGAGCCCGTGGACGCGTTCGCGAGTGGGACGGTGTAGCGGTCAGTGGCCCTTTCGCACCGATCCATTTGCGTCCATTGACCTGTTTAGAGTCCAGAAAGCAAGAATGACGTTCGGCTGCTGATGGTGGTGGTGGTGGGGGGAGAGGAGAGGAAGAGTCGGGGCCCAGTGTGTCGCTCGTGGAGACTCGTGTTATTATTATTATTATTACTACAGCTTTGCTCACATCGTCCAGCAGAAGAGCCGCCGCGGTGCTTGGAGCTCCTTAAGTTGCTCCTCAGATGCTCCCGCTTGCCTCCGGAGGCTGCTGGGATGCGGGGCAGGAGGGACTCGGTTGTAACCCCGGGTCTGTGACGTTTCTCCTACAGTGTTTCTTCTTCCAGTCTGACAGGGGACAAACTCGGGGACAAACTCTCCCGTGATTTGAAGACTGCATCTGGACAGTGGGGAGCCGTCGACTTGGCGTGTCGGCTCTTGGTGCATCCTGTTATGTAATGGGCTGTTTCGGCCGATTGCCCGCAACCAAACAGCCCGGGCCTACACGTGTTCAGCACCAAATGTGGTCTTCAATGTTATTCAGATGATGACTTGGGCTTTTGAGAGATATGCGGTGTGAAGATGGTCTGTTTTTAAGCTTTGATGCCAGTCTAAAGGTTAGGAGGGCACCCGAGCCTCTTATCCTTCTTATCTGGATCAGTCCTTATGACAGCATCATTCAGATAATCCAAGAAGTCACAACTGCATCAACACCCCTCAACATATGTGTTTGCATCAACACCCCTCAACATATGTGTTTGCATCAACACCCCTCAACATATGTGTTTGCATCAACACCCCTCAACATATGTGTTTGCATCAACACCCCTCAACATATGTGTTTGCATCAACACCCCTCAACATATGTGTTTGCATCAACACCCCTCAACATATGTGTTTGCATCAACACCCCTCAACATTATGTGCCCACAGTCCCACACTGTTCACATGCTAAACTTGTGCTTTCAAGTTTTTCTGCTTTCTATGTCATTGTAAACGGCATATTACATTTTCTGTTGATCCAATCGCTTTGGATGGAGGTTGAATTAAATGCTAACAGTTTTTCTCTCCTGAACAAACTTTCTAGAGTGGAGCATATTCAAATAAAAGGACTAGGTCATGGCTTTATATTTAAACTAATGATGGCGCGGTGCTGGTCAGTGCTTCGTTCCAGTTTATCGGCTATAATAATCTCTAGTAAACATATTTTTAGTTTATTTATTTTCTCTAGGACAGTAAGTCATTGACTGGCGCTCACTTAAAGTGGACAGCAGCTGCGGGAGCACTTGATTAAGATGGACTTTTACTACAGTCTGGAAATGACATTGTGGTTCAAAGGCTTACAAACGGGTGTATATTGTACACATGTGCCTGGCAGGGATTTACTTATTAAGTTTAGAGGTTAGTGTCCTTGACATGTGCTGCAAGAAGCCAACCATATAGTGAGTCATCAAAGCTAATGGGGGAAGCATGGACAATTTAGTGTGGAATGGAGAGATCTTGATCTCTGATGGTGCCCACTCAGGAGGGCTTTGTTGTCAAATAGAGCCCACCCATCCCTGCCAGCTTGATATGTGAGGCCTGATTGTGATGATACAGTCCTGTCCACCACAAGAGTTTGGTGATGAGTTGGTGAAAGCTGCCAGTGTTTTTCTGTTCTTCTCTTTATTGTGTGGCTGCTCCATCAGACAGTTATAGGAGATTTTCTTGTTAACAAACAAAACCACAAACTCCATGAAATTGCTCTCTGCTTTATAGGACATGGAAAGTGGAAAACACAAGTCATTTGCTCGGCTTTGTTTTTGATCATTTAAGTTCATGCACAAACACATGACTACTGACAGAATTACTCACAGCTCAACAACTGTTTTCTGAATCATCTTTCGGTTTATCATAATTCTGCTGATATGTGCCCATGTTGTGAGCACTCCACAACCATTATATATCATAATGTAATGTAATATGTGTGTATTTTTCAGGAAAACAGGTGGAAAGAGGGGCGATGGGCGGAGGAGTATCGCTCTGTCTGTTACTGAGACACTTGCAGACACACCTCTGATGCCTCTGACAGGACTGAGCTCATGGTTTGTGCTCGCAGGGATCAACTAGTGGCCTGGCCAACGTTTCAACACACAACAAAGCCCACACAGGTGAGAGGCTCCAAGTCACACTGGTCTTTGTCATGTACTACAGTTGGGTAATACTGTTTCTTGTATTTCTGGTGTAGGATGTCGTGGGCCAGAGGGCTCTTTACACGAAGAGTGGACGAGCGAAAAACAGCATGGGGAGAGCGCAACGGCAAGAAGCGAAAGGACAGTTCCTCCCTGTGCCATCCCCGCTACATGAGCTGTCTGCGGGATGCTGAAGACCTCGACTTGCCCAACGCAGCCTCTCAGAACTACCCCGGTGGAGCTGGAACCAGCGCGGGTAACTACAACCTGCACTGTGTGTGGCAGGAGGACCACTACCTGAAGAAGCCCAGTGCTGGCGATGTGGGTCTGAAGGCCGTGGACCTGGGCTTTGAAGATGGTGACGTGAAGGGCAGGAAGGAGGAGGAAGTGGGGGAGCGGGGCGAGGGCAGCTGTAAGGTCATGAGCGCTGCGGACTGCTGGAGGAGAATAGTTTGGGTTTTTCAATCGAAGAAGTTTAGTTCGGCCAAGCTGGAGCGATTGTACCAGCGCTACTTCTTTAGACTCAACCAGAGCTCGCTGACCATGCTGATGGGGGTGCTGGTGGTGGTGTGTGCGGTCATGCTGGTGTTCCACTGCATCAATGCCAGTCCGGACATCGCCTACATCTCCATCCTCTCCGTGGCCATGGCGCTGTTCCTGGCTCTGATGGTGGTGTGCAACCGCAATGGCTTCCACCAGGAATACATGTGGATGGTCAGTTACCTGGTGATGGGCGTGCTCATCGTGGTGCAGGTCTTCGGGGTGCTCATGGTGCAGCCTCGCAGCGCTTCGGAGGGCGTCTGGTGGACTGTCTTCTTCATCTATATCATCTACACCCTGCTGCCAGTGCGCATGAGAGCCGCGGTGCTCAGCGGAGTTGTGCTGTCGACCATCCACCTGGTCACAGCCTGGCACCGCAACCAGGAGGACAAGTTCATTTTCACACAGGTACAACGTCTTCACACAAGCTCATTAAATACATAGTCACTATTTTCTATTCAATTACAGTTATTGCACTACAGGCCTTTAGTGAAATTCAAAGGAAAGACTAGGACACAACTGATGAATTATTACATTTTCTCATAATGGTCTCCAAAGTGTTATTTAAAATGTTCCTTCTAAATCATAAATACATTCAAGCAAAAGTGTCCCTGAATTTAGAGCCTTAAATTGATATGGTGTAACATGTTTTGGCCACATTGTAGCCTTGCTAAGATCTGCGAAGATAAGGTCCGTGTTGTGTTTTCATCAACACATTGTATTTAGTTTATACAGTTAAATACACATTTGTTTGTTTTTGGGGTTTTGCACTTTGCTGTTTTTAGTTTGTTTTGAATAGTAAATGATAAACTAGATCCAGCTGCCTCAGAGGAAGCTCTCTCTCCGATTCATTTTCAGTATTCTTGGAATTAAATCAACACAGCGCAACTTTCTGGAGCCAGCAGGATTTCATAGAAATAAAAAGTTAGACTATTCTCCATTGCGATGGATAGGTTTTATGCCATACTGTAGAAAATTACAGCCAAAGGAAAAAAGCAGGAGGAGCCTCCTCCAGGCCAAGTACGATTCAGGTTTGTGGAAATGCAAGCCGCTTACAGTAAGGTGAGTAAGTAAAACATGCTTTTATTTTATTATGTTTTTTGCTAAAAACCTATGTTAGGGCTTTAAGTTCACACCAAAGCAACAAGGATTATAACTTTCTTATGGCCGTAAATATTCACGTTACACTACATATTGCTATTCTACTCCAGATCTTCCATAAACGCTCACTCAGAGCCAGAAAACTGTGGTATTAACATGCAAATGCTTATTCAGAAACAAAACAATGCTCACTTTCTCTAATTGGGACCTATACAATTGAGCACAATGTTGTTACTGTACTTGCCAGTGGAAACGCCCTACTTTCTCTCCCCATCAATATGGGGCAAACCGTGCAGTAGGCTGCTTCTTCACCACTTTTCCACATCAGAGGTGGCGTACTAAAAGTAGATGGTGCTGTAGATGTTGGCCGCCTCTCAAGTGAGGTTTTTAATGAGCTTCTGTTTTGTGCTGTGTCTTTGAGACGGTGGCACCTCTGTAGGGGTTTGTTGGAGGTCGTCTGGGTTGAGCAAAGCCTTTAGCAGCACTGTGTGGAGAAATATCATGATAATGTAGCATGGTGCCATTCAGATCCGCTATCCCCAAGACAAGGAGGCTATTGTCGTCAAATGAAAAAGGGTGGGATACTGAGATTGTGCAATGAAGTTGATTCAAAACAACATGATTAGTTCCTTGTATTGGATTCTGAGGAAAGGCATGACCAGATTTGAGAGGGTTTAGCGAAGAACAGATGGAAGCTATTGACTGCTTTGCTGTAGTATTTTGTTTATGAGAAGCAAACCTTCTAGGACAGTGGCAGAAATAGGTCACTCATGACCTTAATTAATATACAAAGTAAATAGCAGCCAAACATGTTGTTTATAACTGTTTTAGCTAAATGTTTCGAACCCAATTGTTAATAGCAAATTTCCAATAGTCAGTCTTTAATCGTGTTCGAGCCTTCAGATCATTTGTAACAAGGCAATAATATTATACAACAGAGCTTATAGGGCTTCCAGAACAAGGTAGATGAAGAATATGCAATTGTTTCGACATGGGGCAGTAACGGCTGTAAAAACGTATGCATATGAAAATAAAATACATTTAAAATTTATAGTAATATATAGTAAAACCTTAAACCCATGTCCAATCCATGCCAAAGCATTCCTATGTTTCTGACACTCAAAGTATGTGCCGTGTTCTATAATTAAATGTTTTATTTCAAATGTCAAAGCAAAGTCTGGCAACTGTTACGCAATCTCAGCCTGGCTCTTTTTCATTGTACATGTGATAACTTAGTTTGACACAATTTATCTAGTTAGAGCACATTCAACAAACATACTTCTCTGTTAGCCTGAGTGGAGTCGTGCTCTTCCTCTCAAACTTCAGTATTAAGCAACCTGACGAGTGTGGAGCCTGCACTGTGAATAAGGCAATATTGACATTGCACTGCTGGTCCACTGAGCTTTGTGCTAAGTGCCATGTCCCGGCCCAGACAGTGCCACAGCAGAGGCCGCTCTGCTGGATCTATGCACTGGGCTTCAGTTGGCTCTAGTCTAATGGACTGCTGCTCAGCCCCAGGCCCTGGACCCCAAACGTTGTATGTTCCACTTCTCTGAACAATCAATGATGGGACATGGGCCTGTGGTGTTGGACTGAGCGCTTACTTTCTCTGCTGGGCTTTGATAGAGAGACTGAGATTGAATAACATGAATTGTCCGAGGTCATCTAGTGCTTTTACTCACCTCTTACTTCAAGTTTTACACTTGAAATCACTTGCCCTTTGGATAGTATTTTTGTCAATCCAGACAGTAAAAATACATTATATGTGTGTATTCATTTTTTTTTTACTATAGATGAATTTACGATAGATGAATTAAAAGCACTTAATGTTGCTTCTCAAATGGACTTGATTATTATTTGTTCTACTGAGAGTGTGGTCACCTAAACACGGATTATTTAAATGGAGATGGATACGTTTAATGCCATACTGTGGAACGTTCTAGCAGACCCCCCCATCAGAAGAAAGGTTTAAACTTCAGAAAGTAAATGTATCATTATAATCAGCACGTTTCACGACCCCTGCACACTTACACACCAATAAGTATCTTTGCTTTAGTTTGACCTAGAAGAGTGTGGAGTCCCTTACGCCTTTATAAAGACACTTCAGCCTGACATGCAACTACTGCGAGTGAATACTGGAGCCATTGAGTCCATCACAAGCTCGTCATGACACACATAAGCCTGTGCAGCGCTCTGTGGCTCTGGGCGTCACATGGCCCGACGTCCTGATCTGGGAACGCTGCTGCCTCTTCTTCAGGGATCTCTCCATCCTCATGCCTTGTATCGTGTCCTCGATTTATTTTCTTCTTTTTTTTGTAATCTTCCCCGCGGAGATGTTCAGGCAGGATCAGAGCTCAGAAGATGCACGCCTGTTGATGGCGAGGACAATGGGGTTCTTTGTGGAGGACCTCCTCGGTGGGGGAGGGGGCAGAGGGGGTTATGACAGTGACAAGGGGACAACCATGGATAGTGTAAAATGAAGCTGGGCTGACGCATTGCTCTATAAATGCCCGTCAGTCTTTTTCCTTTCTGTGAGTCAGAGAAAATCCTCTGATGAAGTGGGCTTTTATTGGTGAGCCTCTCGTGGGGATTGTGTCCTTGATGAGCAGGCTTTAAAGTGCCTCCTCAGACCTCGGCAGAAAGATGAGCTGAAGCCAGTTGAAGGGCAGAAAATATTAGCTCTGTTCAAGACAACGGACAGTCCTGAGCTGGGGAACACGTTCACACAGGTGGTTTTAGTCTCCACGTGGCTCTTTGCAAAGTTTGGACGGCCCATAATGTATAGTAATGTGATTCGTTTACACCATACAGTCTTCAGACAGTGCTATGTGGCAATGGCAATGAACCTTTTCAGATTCTGTTTCTGCTGTGATCGCCCTGTGTATGGAATGCATACAGTTCATCTGTATGTATTATATCATATTTTTTCACTCATTTATTTGTATTCAATATTTAACTTAAACTCTCTAACTGTAAGATAATGAGCTAGCAATGTCCATAAATACAAAAGACATCCGAAAACAAACAAAAATGTGTGAATGATCCTTAAGATTGTAGAGAAAATATTTTTTGGACTAAGGAGACAAATGTTGAACGGTTTGGTTCGCGTGTGGCTCATTTTTCTCATAAAAGTGTCAAACTTGCGACGGTTCTGTGCTGCCCAGAGGCTGCTTTAATGCATCACGGCCTTTTAGTAGTAGTACTTTTTAGTTTATCTCATATAATGTCTGTTTACCAGCTGAAGCTTTTCTGGAAGATGTTTATTTCCTGCTGTTTGGCTGATAACCAGTGTCTTTAGCTATTCATGTTAGCCTGACCTTGTCATTGAGCAGATGTTTTGAGGATAATTTATCTTTTTTTAATAGATTTTTTTTTTAACTTGTAATTGAGTATAATAGGTTATGTATTAGCCATGTAATTGTAATTAGTTATTGAGTATATCCCAAGTCTCAATCATCCCAAGCCACGGTCGTCTCACCACTGTCTGTACTTCGTTCTAAACCTACAAACCTGCTCTGATTGGCCAGAGCTGTGAGAATAGGCAGATTACAGTTTAAAACTTAATTTTGAACTGTTATGATTTGTACCAAAGATTTATCCAAAATGATGTATGTATAAAACTGTATTAATAGTAGTTTCTAGTTGTAGTTACTATTTTTTTCATGCATACTTTTTACTTTTACTTGAGTAAAATGTACTACAACACATTTTTCAGTACTCTTTGCACCACTGGATAACAGTTTTAGAAATGTACCCTATTGATTATTCGTTCAAAATAGTTAGTGCACAGTATGAAAGCTAAAGGGCAAAGATGAATAGATTACTGAATAAAATGCCTCTTTATCTTGGTGTATCTTTGGCTCTGTCATCTGAGGTATGATTCTACCTCACATTACTGAAACTATGGCTGCAAGTCAAACTTGTTCAGCACAAATCGTCACATGTTCCACATAGACTCAGGCTGTTTGTGTGAGAGACCACCTGCCCTCCACACTTCTGCTATATATGTTTCTATGCTCAACAGCTGCGTGCTTGTCTAAGGCATTATAAGATTTACCAAACTATTGTTTTGTTTCTAAAAATGCCTTGCCATCCGGTGTCCTAGATATTGAAGAGAGATTAACAAACTCTACAAGATGTGTTTTTATGTGGCACAGTATATTTGGGTATAAGCAAATGACGTGGAGTCCTTGAGAGTGGAGCTGCCGGCTGCAGCGTTTGTCGTGCCTCTCAGAGAAATGTACATCTGTGCGTTTGGAGCTAGAGGAAAAAACAGTTCTCTAGACAAACCAACTGTTATGGGGTCAACAGTTGTGGGACTATGGGAACATATGCACTGTCCTTTGCAAAACTAAAGCTACCAATCAATGAATCGACACGATCACAATCAAAGCATGTATAATGAATTTAGTCTGGAACATTGGTCTTACATAACAAACCCCTATCGGCCATCGCACAGTACAGTTCAGCCTACGGGCCTCTGCTGATGTGTTCTTCAGGAGCACTGTCACCCATGTACAGTCCAATATACACATCCAAGTGCAAATATGCATCAGTCTCTATTTGATCCCATTAGTAATCATTTCATAACTGTTTTATAATAACCAAATTATAGATAAAAAAGATGATAAGCTTTTCTGCGTTTTCCATTTTGTTGTTTTTATGAGGGTGGAAAGCTGTTTAATTGTGAGCCATATTAGTAGTAGAATTGTAAAGCATTGTGACGTTTACGATAATTCAGCACTAATTGGGTAATATATGATTAATGTCAGCTTCTTGTGACAAATTAAATTGTTGCCTTTTGAACTTTTCCTTGTTTACATTTGCTCTCCCATAAAAAAAAAAAAAATGTGTTTAAGCTGAGGAGAGCTGTGCTTGTGGCTACTATCAAATGGTGAGAACATCTTCTGGTACTGTCTAGGCCTAAACAAAGCAGCTCAAATAATAGATCCGCTTTAGTTGTAACTCCACCCCCTGAGAGTGAAGGAGAGCTTGTGACTCATTCACTTATTGTATTACCACCAGAGGCAATGATACAAACCTGGATAATTCCCACTGCCAACAACTGTGGTGAGGGCAATTTGGCCCAGTGATAAGAAAAATATTGCTCTTAAATTACAGCCACTGATAAGGAAATAATGGCATGAGTATTTATAGCTGTTGGGAAGTGAGGGCTTCTAATAACAGTGCCCGGTCTACCAGCAACTAAAAGTAAACCGAGGGATGGACTGTCATGGCACAGAGCCAGGAAATATATCTCTGAAGTCAATTGGTAATGTTAAATGTTGAACTATGTTTTGCAAGTCCCAGAGCGTTGAGTGGTGTTCACTTCAGTGCGGTGCTAAGCGTGTGGTTGTGTCACACAAAGTGACCGTTCAGCCGGCTCTTCATGTTACAATCATGTTCAGCTGGAATCAACCTGCATTATGTCAACAAGAGGATCTGTTCTACACGCTTCACTTTCTACCACTGAAACCAAAACCACTCCAAACTGTTTATACATCACCAATTGGTGCTGGCCAATACTACAAAAAAATAAATAGATTGATCAGGATTTATTACTTTAATTAAATTTTATTACGACTCAATAAGCAATTCCCATGGATAGAATGCAGACTTTTGATTACACTTTCACACGCTAAAAATGGACAAAAAAAAACCAAGAACATTTTCTTCCAATGTCCCCGGGAACAGAGAACTTTAACCTTAACCTTAAACATGAGTCATGGTCTGGTGGTACGTCCCATGTAGGGGCTTGTTGATGGTCCCTCCAGCACCTCATCCTCTGTTCCCCATTGTCTGAGACATTCACTGAGCACGTCATCTGTAGGAGCCTTGATGTATCTGGATAGTGGCTCTCACTAGTCCACAGCCTCCTTCCTTACGGCTAGAGTACAGTCTCAGGCGCTGGATTTGGAATAGAACCCTCCATGCATGGTGAAGAGTTCAGTTTTAATGTTGGATCGCACCCACGGAACAATACATTTTATTGGCTCGAGCCATTCCATGGAATGGAATGCGACGAGACATTGTTCTTGCCAGGTTTCTTATTATTATAGTTCTGCATGGTAAAATTTTGCCACAACTCTGGCATTTTTGACCCCCTGAACATTGATGAATGTCACACATGGGGTCATAGGTCACACATGGGGTCATAGGTCACACATGGAACATAGACGCGATCGGCTCGGCCCGAACTCCAATAAAATGGATGTTGTGAGAACGCCCGTCACAACAGTGCCGACTAGTTCAAAAAAGAAAAAACATGAAACGCTTAATCTTTGGCCTAGGCACATGAGACTTGGGACAGTGATAGACTTCCTATAAGTGATCTGTTCTTCTGTATCTACCTCTGTATCTACCTGCGTTGCACCAATGAAATTTCCCCATGTGGGACAATAAAGGAATATCTTATCTTATCTTATCTTATCTTATCTTATAGAGCTACCTTTGACCTCTGACCTTTGACGAGTTAAACGCACCTGGCAGCATCGCTCTATGATAAACAGGAAGTCAGCCATGTCGAAACAACGTGGCAACGCCACGTTTGACTTTTTTCTTTCAAAATCGTACTTGTCCTAAGTTTTTTTTGTCCGATCGAGCTCAAAACAACACCTTTTGCATCTAAAGACACTGAAATTTAATAAATATTCAAAAGAATGTTGATATTCTTTACGGTCTCCGCGTAACACGCCCTCAAAAAAGGCTTAATTTCACGCCTAATGTAATTGATCTACGGAGCTCATATTTCACTCACTAATGCGTTTTTATGGACTGATTGGAAATAATTAATACCCATGTAATAAATTTACTCTATAGCGCCCCCTACCCATTGTGTGAAAAACTCAACATTGTCTGATTTGTTTGAAACTCATGGATTATATTCTCCTTGAGACTATGTCGGTGTAATCCCTCATTCGTCCAGGCGTGTTCCATAGTAGAAAAAGCTTCAGTTGTAGTCATCTGGACTCAGTTTGAAAAAATAGACGTTTCGACTCTCATCCAAGAGTCATTGTCAATAACAGAATTTAGGTCGAGAACTCCGATATTAATACTGTTCTGTGGTAAGACCCGCCCATTGGGAGGAGCCTTCCTGAAGTAGAAAGAGTTGTTTGTTTCAACAGAAACTCCCCCTTGTATCTACCGAGCTAGCCTATTCAGAATCTTAATGGGCTATTAGAAACCTCTTTGTCTTTGTGAGACCCTGGCTCAACCACCCTGAGTACCTGATTAGCATCTGAATGTCCTTTACCTTTCCAGGGGTTCAGAATCCCATTATAAATAACAGGAAGATGAAACCTAAGCCCTCCATTTCTGTTTAAAGAAGGTCTTTCTTTTTTAACAAAAATAGCTTCCTTGACTCCTCTTTCAAACCATCTTTTCTCCCTGCTTAAAACCTTCACCTCACCGTCTTCAAACGAGTGATTAGAGGCTTCAAGATGGAGATGCACGGCGCTCTGAGGTCCTGAACTAGTATTTCTTCTGTGCTGATAAAGCCTCTTGTGTAGAGGCTGTTTCGTCTCACCTATGTAACGTTCTTTACAACTTCAATCCAATGCAACTACAACTTCGATCCAATGCAGTGAAGAAAGTTGTAAAGAACGGTACATAGGTGAGACGAAACAGCCTCTCTCAGTATCGGGGCAATCGCAATCAAAAGGCGGTCGCGCGGGTGGCGAGAGTTTAATTTTTTTTTAATGTTCATGTCACGTCCAGCTTGTTCTTATTTTCAAAAAATGATGTCACATACAAAAACAAGTGCCCTAGTCCCATGATGTCACTTTGCTCACTCAGCGGAGAGTTTCAGTCTGTGCTGGATCCAGCCACATTTACTTGGTTTTATAACTTTATGTATTTGTATTACTTTCACTACAGTCCCCACGCATGAAGATTTAAAACAGCTTTATAGTACCAGAAAACAAACATTCCAAATTGCTCATGTAGATGATCTTAGTTAATGAAGGTTGAACGTGCTCATTGGTAACAGGGAGAACATATTTACAAGAAAAAAGAGAAGCCAAGACGCACTTCATGTGATAAAAGTTTAAAAAGTCTTTAATTTTCATTAATTTAAAAAGCATGTTCTGATTTCTTTCCCACACCTAGTAACTAATGGCAAATGATTAACAATTTTGTTCAGCTTTATAGTAGTATGTGTGTCTATGATAGTTGAATAAACCTGTAAATATGTTTCCTGTCTTTGTTAATTTGCTTTTTAACTGATGATCTTAACCAGACATTGAATTGGAACAGAGCGATTCCACATGTCATTCAAGTCTGTAAAACGGTCCTTCCTTATGATAATGGTTTGTCCTTTAAAGTCTATGATGACTAAACTCCATGTTGCTGGATGAGAGTTCAGCCCCAAGTCTCTCTTCACCTGTTGTTTCCTGAGTCAAAAAGAGCCATTGTGGAACAACTGAAGTGCTTTTATCCATTTGCCTGTTTAGAGTATGACCTGGTTCCTGGTATGGATATGTATACGCTGCAGTAAACATTAACATGGAGGAAAGCTGCAGAAGACAGGCTGTGGTGGGAGAGGAATATCTCAAATTGTGGGAAAATCAGATGATACTTTTGCAATTGCACTAAATTGTGCCTGAAGTTTCAAGTATTGCACAAAAGGACGTTGAATTAACCAGAAAAGTGCATTTATCCTTTTTGGAACGTGACACTGTAAGTCTCTTTTCTTTTACTCTTTATCTGATTTTCTTTTTTAATAGTTTTTTTCCAGATGGTAAACTAAATCCTCAATATTGAAATTGTCCTATAAACAAAACAGCTATTACACTTGCTCATTGTTGTCATTTCTACCTGTGCACTCCACAAACTGCACAAGTTTGACCTGTAAACACAATACGACATTTACAGAAAAGAACATATCCTGCCCCTCGAATAACTACAAACTCAAATTGACCTTCATTTGAAGCCTGGCGCAATTCCCTCGCAGCATTCCTCTCTTAATAAACGCACCACATTTATCCTTGTCACAGAAAATATATGGCTGTGGCTTATAGCATGTTGGTCTTAAAAGGAGAACGAGGCTGCTGCAGTTCAATTGGGAATTCTTACATGATTACGATACAGTTACACAACTCATGCCATGAAGTAAGAGAGTAAACTTGTCATTTCACTCTATGGGAATTTAGCTAATTGATATAATCTATTACATACGAGGGCAGCACAATATTGGAAATTATTGCGAGATGCCTGTAAAGTATTTTAATATCAATATAATTGCAATAATTGAATAGTTGTGATAGTCCAGCATGACAAAGAAAAAACAAGGCTACTGTAACCTGAAAATTATGAATACAATCTGACCTTTTCAATGTTTTCATTTAAAAAAAATAGTCTATTTAATTAAAAGTATACAGTCAGATTGAGAACCTCAGTGCTTCTGCAATTGCAGCAGCCAATATTGCGATATTGATACTTGTGCGGTGTATTGTGCTGCCCTGTTACATGTAAAAACAGTTATGTTTTTGTTGTGAATGGAGAATGGGCATAAGGGGGTGTGGCCTGTTCGGCCCTCCGAGCTCAGGACCGTTTGACAAACAATGGCCCCGGCCTAATGGACAACAGCCATACTATTGACAGACATTAGCCCATGTTTTAACCATGGATGTATTGCGTAACACCAGGACAACGACACCAGTGTGATAAAGGAACGCTAATTGAAATGGCTTTGTCCAATGCTCTGGCTCACAGAATCTATGCACTGATGCATATGAATCCCATTATAACTAAATACATTATTATTTAGATAAATTTGAATATGAACTATAATCCAGAAGTGGGGCTCTATGGATATCTCACAATTTGATTACAATTAAGGAGGGCTGTCTAATTAATACAATTTAAATTTGACTGAGATGGTTCTGAATTGTCATTGCTCAGCTTGTGCATTTCGACTGGTCAGTGGCCACATCTGTCAGTAAAAGCATGTGGTTTGGAGTTGGCTGTTTTGAGAGGAATAAATGGGACCATTGATTAAAAGACTCCTGTTTATGTTCAGGAAATGAATAAATAAAATGTAATTGAAATTTTGTTATCAATCATTATTATTATTTTAATTATTTGGTCGGGTCAGTGCATGTTAATGAACACGTATGATCCACATGCTAAACATGCCAGATATGAGCCAGATAGGAGCCAGATAGGAGCCATGGACTCATTTCCATCCATTGTCCCACACTCGCTCTCACCAGTGTACTGGACAAAGGCATGGTGGGTCTTGCCCAAGGACACAATGGCAGTCTGCTCTACCCCCCCCCCCTGTGGCACAGTTATTCCAGTGAAGATTATGATGGAAAAACCTATTAATTACAATATAACAACTCCTGGTATTCATTTGAATTATAAGAATTATCGCTTAATTTTATCTTTTTAAACATGAATTAAAAGGGTTTTTTTAAGAACATAACAATGCAAACTTTTCAAAATTCACATTTAACATTTACAAATGAAAAATAAAATGAAAAATAAATATCTTCCTCCAAAGTCTGAACTCTGAACGGACCATAAAGAGATGGACCATAATTATTAGATTAGAAATTACACATGATAATATGACATGTATCTCATTGATGTAGAAAGTTAATTGTAGACTTAATACTTTTACTTAATACATTTATCGATGCTCTGTAATCCCAACTGAAGCAGGGAAGAAGTGAATTAATGTCAACTTTTTATTCACAGGGAGCAGTTTACGTGACTCTTAAATTCAATATTTATGGGCTTCTGTTTTATCATTACATTTCCTGAAAGTGATATCTTGTAGAGGAAATGTCTGCCTTTGCCAGAAAGTCACCTTATTAGATTCCTTTAAAGGTTTGACAGAGAATCAACAAACAAGAATCCAACGTCTGAAAATGCAGACTATTGCTATTTCATTCAGCTACATATTTGTTTTAGTTAACATTTCCCTTTCGGTTTCTCCATTTGAGAAAAGCCCTACAATTTAAACATTTTGATTAAATTGATGCCAGTCTTTGGCCACAACATTTAAATTACTAACTATGAACAGCTACAATTTGCTGAGCGTCTACGGTCCACCTCTGCCTTACTACTGTCTGAACTAAGCCTAAATCTGTGCACGTGCTCAAAAATGCATGCACACGAGTAAAATGTGCCAAAGAGTTTGTGAAAGGTAATAAACAACATGATTTATGGCCATGGTTAATGGTTTTTACATGCAATTTGGCACTTAGAGCATAAGCACACTCCTCTTTAGTTCATTTTAGTTCATTTTAGTTAATTTTTTAACTGTTGACGAAGATATCTTATATAGTTTCAAGCCTCAATAATTCATTTGTATTTCTTAAGCTAATCATTGTATAGTGTTCTGAATACTGTACATGTTTGTAGTTTACCGTTAATAGCAAGTTTCTGTACAATTGAGTTCAGGGATTTGCGAGCCGTTCAATAAAACAGTTTGAGTTTGTTTCAGAGTGATCTGGATGGATTTACAGTGCGTTTGTACAGCATTATCAGTCTTTATTCATTTAGACTCTGTTTTGTCTGACTGATGTAGAGCGTTCACAGAGCTCAACACAATCCACTCCAGCATGTTCTCAAAGATTACTTTCTGGCCTTACTGGTCGCTTGAGACCAATTTTGGTTTTTGGGCTCTATCCACAATGAAACGGCAGCTCCCATTCCAAGTGGCAGGGGCCCAAGATGGCACCACAAGGCCGCCCCCTGTCCACTTCACTCAGAAACATTTATCTTTATAAGGAATAGCAGTGTTCTTGTGACAGTCATTTTGCATCATGGTGTGTTCTATTTTTACTGTTGCCTGACCACATGTTATCATTGCAGTGTGTATTGACGTTACTCCCCCTAAGTCATTTTGAAAGCTCCTGCAGATGCCTGTCATGAGCAGAGAGAAGCCCCAAAGTCAAGCGTGTGGTCCCCCATGTGTTGACCCTTTGGCCGTTCAAAGTTTAAACTTGTATCTTAAATGCAGCTCATGGATTGGGGCGAAGCTTGTCATACCTCTGGTTGTAAGTCTTACATAATAGTCCCAGTCTGTCTTTTCAACAATGGCTGTATTTCAGTGAACTGTATCTTTGTGCCACCATTTCACTATTGTGTCACGCAAAGAAATGTTCGGATAGATTTGATAATAGATTCATTGTCAATCAATGACTTTGGTTACGTACATAAAATTGTGAACAATAAACCCTCAATAACCGTTGTTTTTTGTTTTTTCAAATGTTTTTGAATGGTGTTTAACTGCCGCTGTACTTTTATTCAATGTTTGCCATTGGATTATATATATTTCTATCCATATAAATCTTGTGAATCTGAGTGATTATGAAAGGGAGAAAAACAGGCTAAAATTTAGACATGGCCCCCCAGACGTTTTAATCCACAAAACTTTCTAATTTATATTTATTATTTTCCGATAGATATATCATGTTTTTATCACTAGAACTCTGAGTCCAACAATCATTTGGAGCAGCCGCCCCTCTGCTGCTGCAGAGGGCTGAGAAGTGCCAACGTGTATTGTGCACTAAACTAGACTTGAGCTGAGGTCTGAGCGGAAAAACATATGTTTTGGGAAACGCGTGGAAGAAAGAAAGGCGACGGTTTTGTTGACGTTACAGCTGTGCTAAAAGCGACGCTAATGTGGAGCTAACAACAAGAAAACAAACTTGTGTGACGACAGCTCTGTGAGGAAAACATCCAAACCAGTGCAAACCTGGACACATCAAGAGCCACAAACACAATGTACTCATTTGTTTCACTATAATAATTATCATTAATATTATTATAATAATTTATTATAATTATGTATTATGGTAATTATTGTAAAACATATGACCACTATTACTATTATTACTAGGCCCGAGCGCCACAAGCTGGCGAGAGGCCTATTAATCTCGTAAGGCCGTGCGAAGCACGGCTGCGAAAGTGCGCATGTAGTGCGCACGAAATCGAGCGCGAAGCGCTCGCCCACTTCCAAACACTCACTAACGCACTCCTTCACTCATGCACGCCCCGTGCATACTAATTAGTAGTAGGAAAATGGAACATTACCGTTGTAAACGGGCGAAGCCCGTGCAAAAGTGCGCACTAAACGAGCACTTTACATTGGCCTTACATTACCCATATAAAGTACTCATTTGCGCTAAGTAGCTCACGAATACGTTCCCCATCTCTTGCATGTTCCGTGCATATAAGCTTGTAATGCAAAAATTGAACATTATTACTGTATAGAGGGCCAAAAACACAAAGTGGGCGGAGCCCACTCAAAATTAACGAAAGTACCCGTCAGTGACCAGGGACCCACACCATAAGGTAGGAAAGCGCGAGCGCTTTCCGAAAATGTATACTTTATGATATTTGAAAAATGGGAAACATTGATTTCGCATCGGAATATTATTCTTTCTTCTTCTTCTTCTTCTTCTTCTTCTTCTTCTTCTTCTTCTTCTTCTTCTTCTTCTTCTTCTTCTTCTTCTTCTTCTTCTTCTTCTTCTTCTTCTTCTTCTTCTTCTTCTTCTTCTTCTTCTTCTTCTTCTTCTTCTTCTTCTTCTTCTTCTTCTTCTTCTTCTTCTTCTTCTTCTTCTTCCAACCCCCCTATTTTTCACCCAGTGAACATTGACGAAAAGCCACAAAAATTAGCATACCTCTAAAAATCGTGCCTCTCTACATTCTGGCTATTTCCTTTTTCTAAAATTAAAAAAATTGGCGCGTCAGCGCCCCCAAATGTACCAAAAATGCACTGAGAGATGGGAAATGACCCAAAAAAAATCTGATCGTAGAATCATGAAATTTGGCGCAGAGGTAGATGGTGACAAGAGAAGTAAAAAATATTATTACGGCAACGCCGTCCGCCCAACCAAATGTCGGCCATATTGCTTCAAAAATGGCTAAACATGACTTCGGAGTTTTTCCAAACGTCGTACTTTTACGAACTCCTCCCAGGGCGTTGGCCCTAAAAAGCTGAAATTTGGTGAAAATGCTACTGAGGAGTGGGACATCAAAAGTTATCCAAATTACATTGATACCTCTCACGGTCTCTGTGCGGCAAAGCCGCAAACTGTAGCAAGAATTTCAGAAATCTCCCAAATTTAACATTTCTGCCGTTTGCGCAGATAAAGTCCGAATTGCGTCAAATTAGAATCAGTTGTTAAACTCTTTGCCCTAAACCTACTTGAAGTGAAATAAATTAATTTGGAGCCACAGCGCCCTCTACAGATTTTATATGGAGGTTAAATATTTAGTTTTGCGAAATTATATGAAATTTGACACACAACTCAATTTTGGCATCCCCATCAAAAAAGTCAATGAGGTCCATGTCATAATTGTTATGGTTTTGCCGTAACGATGACCGAAACCTTCCATGTTATTCCAATGGGGAAATTGCCAGAACATGTTTACACTTTAGACTTTCACGAACTCCTCTTAGGGCGTTAGACATATTAACCTGAAATTTGGTGAGACTCAGGGGTGGACCGTCAAAAGTTATCCACATTTTTATTCTAAGAGTCACGGTGTCTGTGCGGCAAAGCCGCACATTTTGCCAAGAATTCAAAATAAAATTGCTTTTTGATGGTAAAACAAAGGGGAGAAGAGCGTAATAAAAGGACAATTGGGGCGCGATAGCGCCCCCTCCTCTTGCGGCGTGGCGGCGGCGTGGCGAGGGCCGATCATTGCCGCTTGCGGCTATATTTATTATTATTATAGTAATAATAATAATATGATTAATATTAATATGATTAATATTAATCCATGTATGTTGCATTGAGTCATATGCTTTCTTGTAATCAGTCCAGGCAGTACACAGATTAGTGTGTCGGGTTCTGTTGTCTTGAGCGACATGAACAGAGTAACATCAAAATAAATGTTTGAACTAAAACTGGGCTTTTACCAACCTCTGTTTTACCAAGAACTATAAGAATTACCATGTTGACTGATACATTTGTTATCGACACCTCCATTTACATATTTATCGTTAATAATGTCCAGCAAATGCCTTCTTGTTGCTGCTACACTTCTTACATTTTCTTTGCCAAAACATATTTAGATATTATTAAGGGAAAAATAGGTCTTCTGCTTGAATCCCAGGCCCATATCTGCTCAAATCCTTCCCTCATTTGTTATCCACATCTGTCTTATTTTGTAAAGCACCTTGCCGTGAGCCTCACCTTATAAGCTAATGTTTGGACTTCTTTTAACTTCACCGCCAAGAGCTTTCTTCCAAAATAGACGCAGAGTGAGAATCGCAAGAGAAATAATACTTACTGCTGTGTTTTGAGTCTGCATGTGTTGTGAGCTTGGGAGTGCCGGTGCGGAGTGGGGCGAGCTCACTGCTGGATTGCGGGGCCTGGGTGATATAAGTGCATCAACAGACACAACATGCTCAGGATCAAACAGCCGCTAGTCCTGATGGAGTCACCCCCACAGCTTTCACACTTCAAGATTTATTTAAAAGCCTCTCTGAATGCCTTGCTCTAATCTGCAGCCCGAGTGGTGACTAAGCGTCAGCAAAAGTTGGCATTAACACAAGCTTTGTTCCTCATGTATTGCACTGCACTTATACCCAGCTACTTTCATATGGAGACATCACTCAGGAGCTGAGTCACCAATACTTCTCATTGGGCACGGAGGAGGGTGTGTGAATAAATTTGAATTTTTATTTTAGTACTAAACAAGCGCTGGTCTTAACCTGGCCTACACACACAGATGATATACATAGTTTTGTTTGCACTTGGCTCTACACTGGCTTTGCTTCTGTTGGTTCACTAAACAGAATGAGTGGTGTGTATACAAAAGTCAAGGGTGCTATTTATTCAATTTATTTTTTTAAAGGGTGGAAAGTAGCTTATTACAAATACAAATTCTATTTTTAATTGATAGATATTTTGGGTGAGAGTGCACTCTTGCCTCCCAAGAAGGAGATCATGGGTTCGATTCCCGGACCAGACCAACATCACATGATCTCTCTGGATGGAGTCTGCATGTTCTCCCCGTGTTACCGTGGGTTCTCTCCGGGTTCTCCGGCTCCTCCCACCGTCCAAACACTTGCATGTGTTAGTAAAATTGGCAACTCCAAATTGGCCCTAGTGAATGAATGTGAGAGTGAATGTTTGTCTGTAATGTCTATGTCTCTGTGTTGGCCCTGCGACGAGTTGGCCACTGTCCAGGGTGTACCCCGCCTAAGGCCCAAAGTCACTGGGATAGGCTCCAGTCACCCACGACCCCGAAAGGGAACAAGCCGTAGAAAATGAATGAATGAATGAATATTTTGGGTGATTGTACCTTTTGAGTAGATTATAACCATGTAATAATAATTTAATATAATTGTAGCATGTAATGTTACTTTATTACATTATCGTTACTGAGTACTGTATAAGTCCCAATTGTCCTTAAGCACTGCAAAAGTTTCATTTCTTGGCTTGTTTGGCTGTTTTGTCCAATCAGCTTCAAATATTCGGTATGACATTTCACCTTTTCAGCTAGAGCCTCTCCAGATTGACTCATGTAGAACTCATTTCAGAAGGCTAATTATGTACCATTTTAGCCATGTAGCCATTTTACTTCAGTATACATTTTCAGTACTTTTTCTACCACTGCCAAAAGCACAGTTTAGGCAAAGCGCTCATTAATCCTGTCGTCTTGATTGGATTAGGGTGATGTTACCTGTGTTGAACAATCGGCTGAACGCAGAGGAATACTTTTCTCAGAGTCTCTGTCCTGGGAACTGCAGGTGGTCCTGTGTCTCAGACTGGGAACTTAACGAAGTTACTGGTTCTCGTTGTTGGCAGCCATCTGTTTGACTTTTATGTGTGATCAGGTTTTTGTTGCGAGACCCTCCACTGCATCTCCTCTGGTGGTCCAATAAGCACAGTTTTATCAGCACTATGGCCTGTGTGGAGGACGGTGGGCTGGCCAGAGTCTACTGAAGTCATGTGTAGCGCACGAGTGAGAACATTTCTCTAGGTTCTTCCTGCTGATATTCAATAGAGGGGTGATGATGTGGTGTCTCACACCTCTTGACAGCTTTGATCTGAATCCTGTTTGATCTGTTATTCTGTATCATCCAGTGTCAAGGAGTTCAGCCGAATGAGCGCCTGTCTTCAGGGCCAGAGCCTCTGAATGTAAACGCACTTGGTTGTTGTGATGCCGACTTGCTGACTCCCATTGGTATTTGCCCAGTACATCAAAGGTGTGTTTGCTTTTCAACCTATTAACTGTGAATAGTTTTAATTTCACAATTGCTTCAGAATGTGTTTGCCTGTATGTTGATAGTCGTACTTAATGCCCATTGAATAGGCTCTGCAGTAGTATTTTCCTATGGCAAACCAGTGTTAATAGTGTTTTGTTTCAGGTCCAGGTTGTTGGATGGTCTGTTGTGGCAACTGGAGCCCAGCCCATGTGTGTGTACAGTGTAAACCTCCACCACTGCCACTACTTACCCAGTTTATGGCTTTGAGTTTGTCTCTAAAGTTTTAAAACTGATAAAGGCGCAATAGAATTACGCCATGAATCCAGTGTCCAAGATAGTCATCGTCTCTCTTCATTGTGCATGTCTGTGCTTTTCATAGACACAAATGTACACACGAACACACACTAGTTTGGCAACATACCAACAGATTCATAAATACTGGTGCTGGAGATGAGTTTTATTCCAGTCCTCCTTCTTGAAGTTGTGATGTTGTTATTAAAAAGGGTTGAAGTGGGCCCTCTTTGTCCATGCACATGTATCATGTTTGCATGTCTTTTTCTCATAATTGATGATATTATCTTCAGAGGAAACACTGTGTCCTCTGGTCATGGGTCAAGTGACTTTCCCAGGCTGAGTGTGTGCCTGTGTGTAGCGCAGTTTAGTGTGTTTTGTGTTTAAGCAACGAGGGGAAGTCCACAGCAACAACTGAATCCACACATTTTTAAGCCATTTTCATTATAGTCCCATATCAGAGGAAATGTGTCCCAAAAAAGGTGTGTGGTATTATGTACTGAATTATCATGTTTTTTTTAACTAATATTAAGGCTACAAACTACAACTGAATCTTTTTTTTTACAATTAATATTAAGTTGACGTTTTTAAAAATGATTGAAGACAGATGTTTATTCTGTATCATTTTACTTGGAATGAGTAGAGTTTTGTGTGTTCAAATTAATTCCCGAGACTTTGGCTCTAACAAATGTAATGGTCTGGTTTATTTATTATTATTGTTCTATCTGTTCACACTACCACGATCAAAAAAACGTGATTACGGTAGTAGACCCATATTATATGATCAGATGTTGCCCACTTTCTTAAACCACGCAAATGTGGCCCTTCTGTCACAGACACACAGCAGTGCAGAGGAATGCTTTTAAGGCCAATGACCCTGTAAAGCTAACTGTGTCTAAATTTCACTTGCTCCATCCAGAGATAATGTTGTTATGTGCTTAAAAAGACTCATTGTATAACCAGAATACCTCTGCTCTCTGCACATGGAAACTACATTATTGCCCTCATTGTTCCCTCTACCATCCATATTTGTATATTACTCTGTTTGGCCAGATAAAGCTACACAGTACAACGCAATCTTTTTCTACAATGTATTTTTTCTTGAAATATACAGCTTAATTAAACTCATATAGTCCATCCATCCATCCATCCATCTTCTGCCGCTTTATCCGGGGCCGGGTCGCGGGGGCAGCAGTCTGAGCAGGGACTCCCAGCCTTCCTTCTCCCCAGACACTTCCTCTAACTCCTCCGGGGGGATCCCGAGGCGTTCCCAGGCCAGCCGAGAGACTATAGTACAAATCATATTTACATTGCACCTTTCAAACAGACTTTTAACTAAACGAACTAAAAATAAAATAAAAATATATAAAAGATCCATCCATCTTCTACCGCTTTATCCGGGGCCGGGTCGCGGGGGCAGCAGTCTAACCAGGGACTCCCAGACTTCCTTCTCCCCAGTATAAAAGATATCACATTAAATGTTTTAGTAATTACCACATTGATTATGCATAAAAGTTTACCCTTTGAATATGAATTACCACTTATAATAGGTTATAGGCTCATGTACTTAAAGGTGGTATGGACGATTTTTTTCAGCAAATTTTTTATCATATTTCCTCGTGGCGTGGATAAATCATTTGTCCTGCCACGTATCAATCATAAAACGCACCTACCGCTCACCTGCAGCCGCGTCAGGCTCGTCCCCACGTTTCCGCGTGCCTAAGCGCATGGATCTATCATAATATAGTTCCCTCAGTGTACGGGGCAAAATGAAGACGGAGAAAGACAGTTGGAGCTGACGCAGAAGTGGACAGAAATCTACGGGAGACGAGCGATGCGATGCGCTCCGTTGCGCTAATAAACAAACGCACGTGTGTGTTGTATCAGTCCGCACGGGGAGTGCGCATGCACACTTCCGCCTGCGTTCTCAAATCGCCAAAAAATCGTCCATACCGCCTTTAACATTGGTCCATACACAATTTATTCATTCAAAATAATGTTAAGTTTTCTGGCTGTATAAGTACCGTATTTAATTTTATTGTTTTATTCTTTATGAAAACAAAGTAAATAAAATATCAGTTTTTAAATTGCACAAAGAACATCATATATCAGCCTTCCTGCTCTGCACACGGACTGTGATGCACATGGAACTGTGATGCACATGGAACTGTGATGCACATGGAACTGTGATGCACATGGAACTGTGATGCACATGGAACTGTGATGCACATGGAACTGTGATGCACATGGAACTGTGATGCATGTGATGCACATGGAACTGTGATGCACATGGAACTGTGATGCATGTGATGCACACGGACTGTGATGCACATGGAACTGTGATGCACATGGAACTGTGATGCATGTGATGCACACGGACTGTGATGCACATGGAACTGTGATGCACATGGAACTGTGATGCACATGGAACTGTGATGCATGTGATGCACATGGAACTGTGATGCACATGGAACTGTGATGCATGTGATGCACATGGAACTGTGATGCACATGGAACTGTGATGCACACATGGAACTGTGATGCACATGAAACTGTGATGCATGTGATGCACATGGAACTGTGATGCACATGAAACTGTGATGCATGTGATGCACATGGAACTGTGATGCACATGAAACTGTGATGCATGTGATGCACATGGAACTGTGATGCACATGGCTCGGCTCTTTATTATTAAACACGTTTTGATCTCTGTAAACTCTTGGTGCTGAGGGCCTCTGGTTCACGTGTTCATTATATATTATATTATATATTATAGTCTTAGTTTGTCCGTACATTCAGCCCTTTTAAGGTCTTCCTCCGCTGTGCATCCTAACCAATTGATGTTTTTTATTGTTCGTGCTTACTATTAATACCTAATTTTAGTCTTTGTTACTTCGATCACTTTTTAAATATATTTAAGTACCAAAAGTACTTTTGTATTTAAGAGACCATAATGGATGTTTTGAATGAAGCCGTTAAAAACATTAAACCCAACACATTAAAACACTACTTTAACATTTGTCTGTTCAACCCAACTTTGAGATTCAAGCTATCTTTGGATAATTAAAAATAATATAGTTGACAAATGTTTTCTCTGTTAGTTGGTTGGAGGATCACATGGTAAATAAACTCTTCTCAGTGTGGAGTCACACAGGCTGCTTGTGCCGACAGTCATGTGTCCAGTCCTGCCTTATCTACTGTTAAAGAGTCTGTCCCTTTTCCAAAGTAAACCATGAGGCTGCACTGGTCCTTTCGAACCATATCACTTCTTATGGCTCCTCAGACGCTTGAAGAATGTTGCCATAAATCCTATGACATTGAGTGTTATCAATTTAGTTTTATTGACCTCACCCAGGTCAGGCAGAGTTCACACAGCTTTGCGATTTGACACGCACATACTTGGACAGATTCTGTGTAATTTTTCCCTTATTTGACCATGTTATGTGAATGTTTGTGTTCCAGATCAGTGCCAACGTGCTGATCTTCCTGTGCACTAACATGATTGGGATTTGCACCCACTACCCCGCCGAGGTATCCCAGAGGCAAGCCTTTCAAGAGACCAGAGGGTACATCCAAGCCAGGCTGCACCTACAGAGAGAAAACCAGCAGCAGGTATCAGCATAGTAAATGGCCACTCGTGCAGCCTCCAAGCAAATGAGGTCCAGGCAGCCACATTCATATGTAAAGGAGCAGAGGGGTGTTTCCTAGCCCTAATTTGTTTGTGTCAGTGTGTCCAGACCAAACAATATGTTCATGAGTATATTGTGTAGCACCACCTCTCTGTGCTAGGTGCTAGACTCCCACGCAGATGCCAGCGTGGCACAGTGACTCATTGAGTATTCACACATGAAAATAAATGAATGGGCAGTGTTTTTTCTCTCCTCATCTGTCCATGTTT
The DNA here is from genome assembly GCF_026437365.1 of Eucyclogobius newberryi. Lineage (NCBI taxonomy): Eukaryota > Metazoa > Chordata > Actinopteri > Gobiiformes > Gobiidae > Eucyclogobius > Eucyclogobius newberryi. Next base: position 31,374,595 of record NW_027315801.1, on the reverse strand, counting down.
CGCTTCCCCTGTCTGTGTGTCTCAGGAGCGTCTACTGCTGTCAGTGCTGCCAAGGCATGTTGCTGTTGAGATGAAGGAAGATATCAATGCAAAGAAGGAAGATATGATGTTCCACAAGATCTACATCCAAAAGCATGACAATGTTAGGTAAATACTGTTGGGGCGTTTGGAAATACCTCATTGTGCAGAAACAGTGGACATGCCAGAACCACATTTTATAATAACTTATCGTAATAACTCTTATCTCACAAATATTAAAGTGTTAAAAGTTGTATACCTTTGCTGCTAGAAAGGCCTATATTGTTAACAATTTATTTTTAGTAAATATATACAGTGCTTGACAACCCACATAATGAATAATTGTGTTCTGTAGGACGGTTGAGCCTCTGTTAAGGGCACCTCCAGTTACAGCCAACATCAAAGTCAAATGCAAATTACTGCTGCAGCGAGATAAAACAACATAAACACTTTCAGTCGTTGTAATAATCTTGACCGGTGGTTCTCAAGCTCCTTCTGGTGGTACATATCTCATATATCCTGTTTTAGTCCTGGTTTAGCCCTAAAATGGTCCTGTATAGACCTGGCATAGATTTGGAGTGCAAATCTTTTTCTAGGAGGTACTTGGTGTAAAAACGTTTTAGAGCTACTGATTTAGACCACAATCAGATGAGACGTCAAGATATTACTGATGCTTGTTTAAAGGCTACAGTGGTTGTCTGACAGAGTTTGAAACTGGATGTATACTACTGTAAGGTCACCCCAAAGTGAGTTGTGAAATTTATACTGTATTTATTAAAAATATATTGAGGATTAGCTATTTGTATTTTTTAACAACCCTATAAACAATACTGAAATTAATATTTAAACTGTGACACTTATTTGAGAAAGTGTCGATTCTAAAATGTGCATAAATAGAGCAAAGTTGGATGGACCGGTCCTTAATTGACCTGATAATAAGTGGCTATTATTTTCTGTTGAAAAATACATTCTATTGTATAAAAAAGTCCATCCATCCATCCATCTTCTGCCGCTTTATCCGGGGCCGGGTCGCGGGGGCAGCAGTCTGAGCAGGGACTCCCAGACTTCCTTCTCCCCAGACACTTCCTCTAACTCCTCCGGGGGGATCCCGAGGCGTTCCCAGGCCAGCCGAGAGACATAGTCTCTCCAGCGTGTCCTGGGTCTTCCCAGGGGCCTCTTCCCGGTGGGACATGCCTGAAACACCTCCCGAGGGAGGCGCCCAGGAGGCATCCGAAACAGATGCCCGAGCCACCTCAGCTGGCTCCTCTCGACGTGGAGGAGCAGCGGCTCTACTCCGAGCTCCCCCCGTGTGGCCGAGCTCCTCACCTTATCTCTAAGGGAGCGCCCAGCCACACGGCGGAGGAAACTCATTTCGACCGCTTGTATCCGCGATCTTGTTCTTTCGGTCACTACCCAAAGCTCATGACCATAGGTGAGGGTAGGAACGTAGACCGACCGGTAAATAGAGAGCTTTGCCTTTCGGCTCAGCTCCCTCTTTACCACAACGGTCCGATGCAGCGACTGCATCACTGCAGCCGCTGCACCGATCCGCCTGTCGATCTCACGCTCCATCCTTCCCTCACTCGTGAACAAGACCCCGAGATACTTGAACTCCTCCACTTGGGGCAAGGACACCCCACCCACCTGGAGAGGGCAAGCCACCTTTTTCCGGTCGAGAACCATGGCCTCGGATTTGGAGGTGCTGATTCTCATCCCAGCCGCTTCACACTCGGCTGCAAACCGTCCCAGTGCATGTTGCAGGTCCGGGTTTGATGGAGCCATCAGGACAACATCGTCTGCAAACAGCAGAGATGAGATCCTGTGGTCCCCAAACTGGACACCCTCCAACCCCTGACTGCGCCTAGAAATTCTGTCCATAAAAATTATGAACAGAACCGGTGACAAAGGGCAGCCCTGGCGGAGTCCAACATGCACTGGGAACAGGTCTGACTTACTGCCGGCAATGCGAACACAGCTCCTGCTCCGGTCATACAGGGACCGGACAGCCCTGAGCAAAGGGCCCCGGACCCCGTACTCCCGGAGCACCCCCCAAAGGACACCCCGAGGGACACGGTCGAAAGCCTTCTCCAGATCCACAAAGCACATGTGGACTAGTTGGGCAAACTCCCATGAGCCCTCGAGCACCCGATGGAGGGTATAGAGCTGGTCCAGTGTTCCACGACCGGGACGAAAACCACTCTGCTCCTCCTGAATCCGAGGTTCGACTATCGGTCGGATTCTCCTCTCCAGTACCTTGGAATAGACCTTACCCGGGAGGCTGAGGAGTGTGATCCCTCTGTAGTTGGAACACACCCTCCGGTCCCCCTTCTTGAACAGAGGGACCACCACCCCGGTCTGCCAGTCCAGAGGCACGGTCCCCGAACGCCACGCGATGTTGCAGAGACGTGTCAACCAAGACAGTCCTACAACATCCAGATACTTTAGGTACTCAGGGCGGATCTCATCCACCCCCGGAGCCCTGCCACCGAGGAGTTTGCGAACAACCTCAGTGACTTCAGCTTGGGTGATGTATGAGCCAGCCACCGAGTCCCCGGTCTCCACTTCCTCTTCGGAAGACGTGACTGAGGGATTAAGGAGATCCTCAAAGTATTCCTTCCACCGTCCGACGACATCCCCAGTCGAGGTCAGCAGGCCTCCACCCGCACCGTAAACGGTGTTGGTGAGACACTGCTTCCCCCTCCTGAGGCGCCGGACGGTTTGCCAGAATTTCTTTGGTGCCGACCGATAGTCCTCCTCCATGGCCTCCCCGAACTCCTTCCAGGCCCGGGTTTTTGCCTCTGCGACAGCACGAGCCGCGGCTCGCTTGGCCTGCCGATACCCGTCGATGACCTCCGGAGACCTACAAGCCAGAGTGGCCTGATAGGCCTCCTTCTTCAGTCTGACGGCATCCCTTACTTCCGGTGTCCACCACCGGGTTCGGGGGTTGCCGCCACGACAGGCACCGGAGACCTTGCGACCACAACTCCGAGCAGCCGCATCAACAATGGAGGCGGAGAACATGGTCCACTCGGACTCAATGTCCCCAACCTCCCCCGGGACATGGGAGAAGCTCTCCCGGAGGTGCGAGTTGAATACCCTACTGACAGAGGGCTCCACTAGACGTTCCCAACAGACCCTCACAATGCGCTTGGGTCTGCCAAGTCTGTCCGGCTTCCTCCTCCGCCAGCGGATCCAACTCACCACCAGGTGGTGATCGGTTGACAACTCTGCCCCTCTCTTCACCCGAGTGTCCAAGACACGCGGCCGGAGGTCTGATGACACGACAACAAAGTCGATCATTGACCTCCGGCCTAGGGTGTCCTGGTGCCATGTGCACTGATGGACACCCTTGTGCTTGAACATGGTGTTCGTTATGGACAATCCGTGGCTAGCACAGAAGTCCAATAACTGAACACCGCTCGGGTTCAGATCGGGAAAGCCGTTCTTCCCGATCACCCCTCTCCAGGTGTCACTGTCATTGCCCACGTGGGCGTTGAAGTCCCCCAGTAGAACAACGGAGTCCCCGGTCGGTGCACTGTCCAGTACCCCTCCCAAGGACTCCAAGAAGGCCGGGTACTCTGCACTGCTGTTCGGCCCGTAGGCCGCCACAACAGTGAGAGATCTGTCCCCCACCCGAAGGCGGAGGGACGCGACCCTCTCGTTCACCGGGGTAAACTCCAACACGTGGCGGCTGAGCTGAGGAGCTATCAGCAAGCCCACACCAGCCCGCCGCCTCTCCCCGGGGGCAACACCAGAGAAGTGGAGCGTCCAGCCCCTCTCGAGGAGATGGGTTCCAGAGCCCAAACTGTGCGTGGAGGTGAGGCCGACTATATCTAGTCGGTATCGCTCAACCTCCCGCACAAGCTCAGGCTCTTCCCCCCCCAGCGAGGTGACATTCCATGTCCCCAGAGTTAGTCTCTGTGTCTGGAGATCTGGTCGCCGAGGCCCCTGCCGTCGACTGCCGCCCAGATCTCTCTGCACCGGCCCCTTATGGATCCTCCTGCGGGTGGTGGGCCCACGGGAGGGCGGCCCCACGTCGCTCTTTCGGGCTGTGCCCGGCCGGGCCCCGTGGGGTAAGACCCGGCCACCAGGCGCTCGCCATGGAGCACCCATCCCAGGCCTGGCTCCAGGATGGGGCCCCGGTGACGCCGATCCGGGGGACGTAAACGGCCTTGTTCGTGTCGTCGTCATAAGAGGCTTCTGAACCGATCTTTGTCTGACCCGTCACCTAGGACCTGTTTGCCTTGGGAGACCCTACCAGGGGCATGAAGCCCCGGACAACATAGCTCCCGGGATCATTCGGGCACTCAAACCCCTCCACCACGTTAAGGTGTCGGTTCAAGGAGAGGTGTATATGAAATGTATAAATGTATGTATAAATGTATAAATGATGTATAAAAAAGTATTTTTTTTAAATACTCATCTGGTACTGAAATGGGTATTGAGTCTTTTACTTTAAATTCTGTTATTATTACACATTATTACGGTGTAGGCAAGACATATACAAAATCCTGTAAAAGGTTGTGCTTTTAAATTTTATTACTATTTGTCATTTTATTGTGAATTTGCTGCACGAATCATCTGACATGATTTAGAGATGGCACACAGTGCCATCTGGTTTGTCCTTAGTCGAACCATTATTGTGTTTTGAGCAGAACAATGACCCTAAACATGCCTCCAAGCTGAAAGTAATTTGACCGAGGAGCAGAGTAATGGGGTCCAGCATCAGATAATAGATAGGATTCAGGGCCCAGACAGAGAAATAAACTCAAATGTACAACCTAGCTCTACTGTAGAAAACTGTTCTAAAAGTGCCATGGCTGAATGTATGGAGGGTGCACACAGACACAGGGTTACACGGCTGACTTGTGTTACACTTATTCTCTTGACTGACGTGGTGCATCATATTATGTGACGCTGACAAAAACAAAACCGGGAAATTTACTTAACACAATCGCTTTACATGCAGGTTTCTTTAGGTTGTGTTTCACACTGATTTCCATCTGTTTCCTAGTAACTCACGTTTAAACCCAGGACTAGTAGTTTAGTTCCATGTTTGTTTCAATTCAGTGCCAGGTTAGACCTGGTTTAGTCTTTGTACATCCTAGCATTTGCTAGATTTACTATGTCACACGTTATTTCACAAGTTAGCAGCACCGATTTATCCTTTGTTTGACCTAGTTTAGACCTGGCATGTGACACTGACAAGAACACTAACAAAGAAATATTGACTTTACACAACTGTGCAATCTGCCTCAAATTGTATGGGGAAACTGTTTTTCATCTGTTTTACAATAGGCAATTTTTTGGCCCAGCTTGGGCCCGTAAATGTGCTGAAGATTAAATGAGGTTGCAGTGAAGATCTCCTCTTAGGGGTGACCCAAATAGTTGCAGGTGATGCTCTAATTTGAACAAGTCATTAAAGCCTCTCTGCTCTATGAAGGTGTATACTTACAGAAGCAATCCTTTACTTGAGTGTAACCCTAGATTAGTGTCCCCCTCCTGTGTCCCCCATTCGACACAGGTCATTTCCAAGTGCACCTGCCCTGGACAACAAACACGTATAAGATATTTATGAAGCAGATGGAGGTCAGATTACATGGTCATGAGTTTATGCTAGTTTAATTATGATAACTTCTTCTAAGGAGGAAGGGAATTTATTTTACACATGTCCATATTGATGCGTTTACATAAATCTTGTGAGCAAATGTATTTGTATAAAAGCTTGGAAAGAAGGGAAAATTCACTCTGGAGTGTTGTCATTAAAGGCAAAAGAGGATGCTCGCTCAGTCGTGAAGTATCTTCTGGGACCAACAGTGCCATCTGTTGCCTTGTAGTGGAACTCCAGATCAGGGCTGCTGTTGATTACCGCCTTTTGGTGCTATCAAAAGTAAGCAATGTAAGGCATGCTGACATGGGGACGTGGGCTGCTGTCCATCAAAGAGTGAACAGGATGAGATGACCTACTTTGGACAGTGATAAGAGCCTGAGCAGGACAAATATGTGACCTTATGTTCCCCTTAAAGTAACTGACCACTATATAGTAGGCCTACAGAGGTAGTAGGATGTACTCATTGACTCATGATCTTGTTGTTGTTGTTGTTGTTGTTGTTGTTGTTGTTGTTGTTGTTGTTGTTGTTGTTGTTAATATAAAACTTATTTCCCTCTGCCTGTTCTTTCTGCTTTATTTTTTACAGTATACTTTTTGCAGACATCGAGGGTTTCACCAGTCTGGCCTCGCAGTGCACGGCACAGGAGCTGGTTATGACGCTGAATGAACTGTTTGCACGCTTTGACAAACTGGCCTCGGTGAGGAACCTGCTGCAACTGTCTTTACTGGAGAACTTTGAACAGTGTCTCTTATGTAACCTGACTGTAAATGACAAGCCCACTGGATGCATAGGGAGAGATTACTTAAGCATTGTGTAACAAATGAGACCATATGATGAGTCATCTAAATCATGCATTATAAAGCCACTTATGTACTTGTCTTTGCTGTGCAGGAAAACCACTGCTTGCGAATTAAAATCCTGGGAGACTGTTACTACTGTGTGTCAGGGCTGCCTGAGCCCCGTGCTGACCACGCACACTGCTGTGTCGAGATGGGAGTCGACATGATTGAAGCTATTTCGTACGTTCAAAAAGTTTATTGTATCCCTTGAATATAGTCTCATTCTTTGTCCTGGACCAGCCTTGACGGATCACAACGCCTCTGGATAGACCAACCGTTTTTCTGGTTTCCAATTCCATATACATATCTATTTATTCATAAACTCCTTCTTTTTGTAAAGTCTCATTGCCAGACTCGGAGTACTTGAAAAACTGAAGGTCAACGTAAAAAAGTGCTCCTCATCATCTGTTAATTTGTTTCTCGGCAGGTTGGTGCGAGAGGTGACGGGAGTTAACGTGAACATGCGGGTGGGCATTCACAGTGGGCGAGTTCACTGTGGGGTGCTGGGCCTTCGCAAGTGGCAGTTTGACGTCTGGTCCAATGATGTGACTCTTGCCAACCAGATGGAGGCAGGGGGTAAAGCTGGGTAGGTGTCCAGAAATCCACCAGCGTCTAGCGTCTTTGTTCCATCCTCTTCTCATGTATGATTTAACTATGTCTGTGTTCAGGCGTATTCACATCACCAAAGCCACTCTGCAGTATCTAAACGGGGATTACGAGGTTGAGCCGGGACACGGGGGTGAGAGGAACGCTTACCTGAAGGAGCACAACATCGAAACATTCTTGGTGCTGGGCTGTAGCCAGAAAAGGGTTAGTCGCACATACGCACGTCTCCTTGACCTCTCTACAATTTCACAGCGGTGCCATATTTCACACAAACAGTATAATGGATTATGAGCTGACACAAAAGACCTTGTTTGTCATAGCATCTGCTCTAAAGGCCGTCCTGGTGGTGTCGTTGCAGAAAGAGGAGAAAGCTATGATGGCCAAGATGCAGAGGGCACGGGCGAACTCAGCGGACGGACCCATATCACACTGGGGTCAGGACAGATACTCCAGAAACAAGGGCTCCAAAGTCTTGCGGCAGATGGTGAGCCACACACACTCGGCACGACATTTTCTATTTCACTGAAAATGAAAGTTTTAAGAAAACTAGAAATTATAGCTGTGGTATCTATTATTACTTAGTTACTGGTTCTACAGGCCATATATTTAATTCATATGCAGATATTTTTGCTTTTCAAAAAATGACATTAGAGTAGTGGTAGTTCTACTGAATTGTTTTTTTATTGGTTCTGTTCAATTGGAATGATATTGTCTTCCTGTCTGTTGCTTTAATCTCTGTCAATCTCAAAACTCCAATAAACATGGATTATTTTGATACAAAACAAGAACCATTGTGGAAATTTGACTATTGTGCCAGCAGATTTTAATATAGTTATAAATCAGAACTAAGAAATTGGATTGATATAATCTGTTAAACAAACAGGAGATAGTGCACAGCTGAGCTTTCTGGGATTCCTGGATTCTTGGTGCCTCATTATTAGTCTCTTTAATCTGATGAGGCTTCAGCTGGAGATCCACTGTCTTTCCCTCTCTTCCGGTGTCTCTGTGAAGCATAAGTCTCATTTGCTCCTCTCCCCTGCATTCTTACTATACTCTTAATGTCATTTTGTCCTTCTCAGAAGGGTTTGAGCCCAGGGGGCGACGTGGGTGTAATTTGAAGCCTTCAAGCATTAATTAAAACATCAGTCTAGCTCGCCGGGATTAGCTGTGCAGATGTCTGAGTCCTTGTGTATTTTTCAGTTGTCCTGTAACTCCATGATAATTTCCTATAGTCTATTGAAGTTTATTTTCATGGTACTATGGACCCTGTATGCTTAAAAGGCTCCTGTTCTGACTGATATCTGTCTTTCTCAGGGCATTGATGAGGCCTCAAGCAAAGACAAGTGAGTATAAAGGCTCCAGTTTTAGTTATTAAAAAGCTTGTGTAATTGGCAAATAGAATGATTGTTATCTATATCAAAATGTTTACATTTCGTAAAACAACAACTAAATGCACCACCGGTGAACATGACATATGATTGTCTGAAAGACCTACAAACCTTATTGTTCAGATTCATACAAACATTTTCTGTATTGCAGGTAATTCTTATATTCATTACACAGTTCATATTAGTGTGTTTGCGCCTGGAATAGTTTGAACTGTTCTGAAAATGTAATCTTAATTTTTTTTAAACAAAAACAACATTGCCATTGTAATCCCCACACGTCACACAGCCAAATCTTTTCAGCCCTAGCAACCGGGCTGCAGTTTGTCCGCGTAACCATCTTACTTGTTGATTTTGCAAAGTCAAATCCAACTCTTTCCAAATAACATATTAGCTCTGAGTCATGCACTCGCTGTCACAACACTGGCCATCTCCTGCATGTATAAAACCCCACGGTGACCTCATATTTCGTGCACCTCTAGTCGCTGTGCTCAAGAGGCACTGAACCCTGAGGACGAGGTGGACGAGTTTCTGGGACGGGCCATTGACGCACGCAGCATCGACCAGCTCCGGAAAGACCACGTCAAAAAGTTTTTCCTTACATTTCAGACTCCAGACTTAGAAAAAAAGGTTCGTCGTAATGCAATGTATCCACAACATGGCATTGCCGAATGTTAAATAATGTTATTGTGTGATTACAGTACTCCAAAAAGGTGGATGATCGTTTTGGAGGATACGTGGCCTGCATTCTTTTTGTTTTTTGTTTCATTTGCTTCATTCAGATGACTGTTTTTCAAAGGTAGGTTATTTTTCCTTAGATACATTGCATTTCCCGGTTAGCACTGTGCTGAATAGTGAACGGGAAATGTTGTTTTTATTAGTTTACAGTAAGTTAATGAGTGCGATACATCATAATGAGGCTGTCTCGTCCTTCTCTTCACAGATCCCCTTTTATAGTTGGTCTTTACATCAGCGTTTTCATCATGCTCGTCAACATCCTCTTTATTTGTGCCGTTTACTCTTGTATTAAAGTAAGAAAACATTATTATAACGAGTCATTATCACTTATCCTTTGAGATTGATCTGATCTTACCCTTTTTTTTTTTTTATATTCTAGCTTTTCCCAGCTGCCTTGCAGACTCTGACCAGGAAAATCGTCCAGTCTCGTGCACACAGTACTTTGGTCGGCGTCTTCACAATCCTCCTGCTCTTCATCTCATCTTTTGCCAACATGGTAAGAGCCAAGGCCAACATTCGCCATCGGCCTTTGATAATGAATCTGATAGTGGTTTTACATTGGGATTTAATATGCCATTTTATTCCTGCTTTTGATATCATCGCGGTGTTGGATCTGTTCCGTGCATCATTTACAGTTGGTTTAATCCTGCTGGTTTGTCGTGTATTTGCGTTTGCGAGTACCTAATTTAATCCAAGCTACGTCCTTTGCTTCAACCCTTATATTCTGCATCTATCCCTCTGCGTTTCCCTGCTACTTCAAAGTTCACATCATAAAATCCGGAATCATCGTGGCGTGTGTAAAATTAGATCATTGGCCTGAGGGGGCGCTATATTTAAAAACTGAGCCGTAATTGCTCATCAGCGAGACAGATCGGGTGGTCTATTTATATCCGCTATATTTTCCTTATTTACCAACACGATGATGGTAGTGTGACCAGCCATGTCGATGGTTATAAGAAAATACAAAGTCGTACATTTTGCACTGATGTTGAGAAGCCCAGTTTATGGAAAGTGTGTCATGTTTTCCTGTAAATAGAGACTTGTGTCACTTGCCTTTATTTTTTTAGCCCACTACGGTTTGCTGCGGGTGACTTTGGTCTAAATGTTTGGCCAATCCATGGTTTGCTTTGCTCCACACACTTCACCAATCGACCATGTTTGGATTTCTTAAGGATTACACGCCGGCTCACATGCTCTGTTCTGCACCTGCCTCTCCTAATCCTGGGCGTTTAAACCCACGTACAAACAGCTTCTGTGCTACATTTTAACTGATAATATTTCAATGTCATGAATGTACCTGTATATTATAATCCATGGGCATCTGTGGAAACCATAACAGACTGGAGTTTTCGTTATGGTTGAATAGATTGAACCCTATTATCAGATGCTATATTGTACTAATGGAAGGCAGGCACTGGTTGATGGACTTGCATTACTCACATCAGATGGTCCATCATAAATAAGAAATATTACTTCAGCAGAGGGACATTAATATATTGGTGTTGGTTGGACAAAATTTAACTAACCACAGTAAATTATTTATTTATATGTTTCTTTAATGCCTGTTTCTTTAATGTCTTCTGTTTGTATAAGCCTTTAACAGCTTATACATAAGACGCCAGAGACAACATGATTTTTACAGTATTAACATATGTAAATGTAAATGTAGGCTTCACAATGACTGTGCATTAGTCAAGAAGCGGCAGGAAAAAAAGCACTCAGGCGTTCTCTTTGGTGCATCAGTACTGACTGAAGGTGCTGCTGTTAATCAGGAGGTTGAGGTGGCCATGATGGATTTGAGCATTTTTACCTCAGCCAACTATTGGGATGTGACTTCAGCTCAATGTTGTTCTTAGACTTTTAACCTTCTCTATCTTCCTGTATCCAGTTCACATGCAGCCGGGAAGGTCTTAGGGACTGTGTGGCCAAAGAGCTGAACACTTCAGTGAATCTGTGTCTGCTGCACAACCTGAGCACCATGGCTGACGACGGCCTGACTTTGTGTTCCAGTCAGACCATGCCCTGCCATTTCCCAGAGGTCAGCATCAAAATATTTCACTGCTTGCTCTTGTGAGCCGGTTCAATGCATAGGTATATGTCAGCAATGAATGCATCAGACAGTGACCAAAGTGTCTAAACTAACTTATCTTTCATACACATTCAACATACAGTATCATATTTTATTTAAAAGTTATACTCTGAGATATGTTCCTTCAAAAAATTAAAACAAATATTTAGGCAAAATGAGGATTAAATGTTAGTAAACAAAAAGGTCTGAATTATTTTTGTGGTTTTATTACAATGTTGTCGGGCTTTATTTGTGTTCTGCAAGCTGTAGTGCTTATACTTACTATGCCAAGTACTTTTTTTAGGATTTCTGAGGAAATGTAAGGATCTTAACTTGAATGGTGATTTTGTTGTACAGCAGAGATATGTTTTAGCATCCTCCTCACTCTGTCCTCTCTCTGTGCCGCAGTATTTCAACTACAGTGTGCTGCTGACCCTGCTGGCCTGCTCTGTGTTCCTCCACATCAGCAGCATCGGGAAGCTGGCCCTGATGCTCTTCGTGCAGTTCTCTTTCTTGCTGCTGGTGGAGTGGCCTCAGGTGGCTCTGTTTGATAACGCAGATCTGCTCGTCAGCGCGATCACCCTGTAAGACTCTCATGAACGTTTAAGATTTTATAATTTTATATATATATATATATATATATATATATATATATATATATATATATATAATATGTACATATATATATATATATATAATATGTACATATTATATATATATAATTAATGTGTGTGTGTAAATAAATTGTAAATTGATGGTAAATAGAAGTAGATTTGCAGGTTATTTTATGATCCATGCATTCATTTTGAATTTCCTGTTTATCACTATTGTATTTTAATCTCATTCTGCTTTTCTTGCTTTCTCAGACCTAGTTTCAATGAAACAACAGAACAGTGGTAAGTAGCATTTTATCACTAGTTGTGAATATTATTTATTTGGCACTATAAAAATGTATCTTATTAAAATAACACTTTTAAACTAGATACATTGTCAGAGTGCTCAAGTCAAGAGCCCAGGTTTTAAAAGCAATTGGTCTAACCACTCCTCTAACAACAACACTGTTGGAACTGTTTCAAGTTGGTTTCTCAGCTCAGTCTTCTGCTCATCTATGACCTGCTGTTTCTTTTTCTATATCTGCTCAAACAATCAGTTAAGCCAGTGTCTGCTGTCAAGAAGACACGTGTGGAAAAAGGTTTTGTTCAGAGATGAATGTTGGAAAGTTTGTTTTATTGAAAGGTGTTGAATATAGCAAAACTTGAAACTGTTAAATTGTAAAACAGTGACTTTAAAAGATACTGTAGAATAAGGTATTGTATAGAGGGAGCTATTTGGATTGAAGTCAGTGGCAAAACGTTTATTTTTAAGTAATGGTTACACTATACGAGGCGCGGGAAAGTTTGATTCCCGACTGCGACAATTTACCACATGTCCTCCCTCTCCTCTCATCCCTCATTTCACTCTCTCCTTTCCTGTCAATAAAGCTTACGGGCCACAATATCTTAAAAAGATAATAATTTTCAGTCAAAAGATTGAAAAAGGTTTTGGCAATGAGGCAAAAATATAAGAGCCACTAGTGACTGTCATTGAATACTACTAAAATGTACAGTGTTTCTTCTTCTTTTTCAGCCTGGACAGTGTGAACAAAGTTCCCCTGAAGGTCATGACCCCTGTGATCCTCACTGTGTTTGTCCTGGCGCTGTACCTACACGGCCAGCAGGTGGAGTCCACCGCACGCCTTGATTTCCTCTGGAAACTGCAGGTTTGTACTCTGGTTCAGTTCAGACTTTGTTAATTGTTAATAAAGGTTGCACTTCTCTTCCATTGTGTGACTGATACGTGTTTTTGTTTCTCTTTAGGCTACTGAGGAGAAGGAGGAGATGGAGGAGCTGCAGGCCTACAACAGACGTCTGCTCCATAACATCCTGCCCAAAGATGTAGCTGCCCATTTTTTGGCCCGAGAGAGGCGCAATGATGAGCTGTACTATCAGTCCTGTGAGTGCGTGGCCGTTATGTTTGCATCCATCAGTAACTTCTCTGAGTTCTACGTGGAGCTGGAGGCAAACAACGAGGGAGTGGAGTGTCTGCGTCTGCTCAACGAGATCATCGCCGACTTTGACGAGGTGAGTCTCTTCTTTCGTCCTCCTATATTACTGCCTATTCTTCTGCATGACTTTCTGTTTAGAAGTATTTCATAGTATTATGGGACAGTCATTCCCACCCTGGAGTAAGATTCTGAGGGAGTACGCCAAGTTTCTTAGAAAAGTGGTCAAAAGTAGATTGTGTGAATGTTAATGAAGCGATGGATTGTTAAAGTATTTTAGAATCATTCTATTCTTTAACATCTTTATTAACCAGAAAACAATAACATAGGACAGTAGCTTCTCAGGTAGGAGTAGGGTGTTTGGGTTGCCAATGTATTCATGTATAAAATAGGGATCGCTGTGAGAAAACGGTTGGGAACCTCTTTGACCAGTCTCTGTACAATGCCACTCAGAGGCCCTGTTCAAGGCCCATAGTTACTGGCTCAGGTTGATACTTAAACGTCATACTTCACATGTCTGAATGTAGACAAAATACATGATTAAAATCTGTATATATTGTTGTGTACGTGTTTTAAAGTATATGCTAAATTTGGTCATAAATGCGTTGACATGCTGTCGTCCCATATTCTCCATATCTATTCTTGTTACAGATCATCAGTGAGGATCGTTTTCGTCAACTGGAGAAGATTAAGACCATAGGCTCCACGTACATGGTCGCCTCTGGCCTCAACGACTTCACTTACGACAGAGAGGGCCGGTCCCACATCCTGGCACTGGCCGACTACGCGATGAGGCTGAGGGAGCAGATGAAGTACATCAACGAACACTCCTTCAACAACTTCCAAATGAAGATTGGTGAGTCTGAGAAGTAATTCTTTAGATAATAAGATAGTCTCTACAAAGAACAGTCTTTTTATAGAAAAAAAATCATGTTCTTGGAGTTGGATTTCCACAAACATACTGTATACAAATACAAAGGTTTCAATTTGATTTTCTTTTTCAATCCGGTAGAAAAAAATTGTTTCCATTTTGTTGGAATTTATTGTATATTCTGAATATAATACTACTGTTTAAACATAAATTACAAAATCAAATCTCATACTTGCAGTTTTTAGAATTAATTAGAATTTAGAATTACTGTAGTTAAGTTACCAACTTTACCTTCATAGTAATTATACCATACTCTGCTTTGGTAGTTAGATCACATAATGTACTTGTTATTATTTTACTGTGTGAGAGATTGTGTTTCAGTTACATACAAACATTCTACATCTATAATAATCTCTTAGGTTTGAACATGGGGCCAGTGGTTGCAGGAGTGATTGGAGCCAGGAAGCCTCAGTATGACATCTGGGGAAACACGGTGAATGTGGCCAGTCGTATGGACAGCACAGGAGTTCCAGATTATATCCAGGTGAGAAGACGCCACGAGTCGCACTATATGAAATGAATACCGATTATTGCATAAATCATTCTAGTTTATTTTTAAACTCATTGCTGTTGCCAGAAGTCATGGCAGCAGAGAATTAGTTGTAGTGAATATATATATGCATGACCACATCTGTTCCACATTGCTTTCTGTGTTTACTCCCATTTTTAATCCTATTACATTTTATGCCGATTGCTGCAGCTTTATATCCTTGTGTAAAATTACAATATTATTAGTAGCTGTTATAATTATTCCTTGGAATTCCATCTGCAAACAGTAAACCAATCAAATGAATGTCACAGTTCAGCAGAAAGCTTAGTTTGTAGCAAATATGAATACAAAAACTTTTGTGTTGCAGTTTCTTGGAATTAAAACCATTTGTTCTTGTATTTGAGTGTGAAACTGTTGGATTACTTCCATTTTGAGGCTGGCTGGTTAATCTCATTGGGTTTTAGTGAGGTTTTCATTCCAAATATTGCGCCCTCTGGAAAAGGTACAATCAGAGCAATGCTGCCACCTGCTGAGCATCACTATGAACTGCAAAGAGAGAACTCAAAGATGTTCAATCTGCATGTCAGACTTAATTCAAAAAGAAGTCACAATATTGAATTGGAATTACTCTTTGTTCGAACTGTGTAATTGCATCAAATTACAGACATCAGTCAATTGGATTTCTATTAAACTCCTTAGAAAATGGCTATTGTATTCCTCACCTTGTCTTTGCAACGGTTCATGAATACACACAAGTTGAAAATGAAGTATTTAAATAGAAACATCTGGTTTCACAGGGCCCCTATACCATAGAAATATTGCCTTATGAGTAACACTTAACACTAACAGAGTTTCCCATGTCTCTTATTCCCGTCTCAGGTGACAACAGACTTGTACCATGTGCTTTCCAGTCACGGATACAAGCTGGACTGTCGCGGCCTGGTCAAAGTCAAGGGGAAGGGCGAGATGACCACTTACTTCCTCAGCAGCGGCCCCCAAGGTAGTTAACGACAGCGGACCCAGAGCACTACAGTCACTGCAAGCCCCTCTACTGCACTGAGAGGACACAGACTTCTGAGAAGAGTGGTCCAGTTGGCATTGAACTGTGAAGGATGGCACGGATACGGCGGAGACACAAGATGGCCGCCGGAAATGATCCTCGTCTGGAAGGAGAAGTTTTAGGAAGTGGTTTTATGAGTGAAGACTTTCCCCTCAAGCTGCTTGAAAAGAGATCACAAAAGCCCAGTTGCCTTAGGACGGAAGTGGCTATGCTTTTATGAGCAATAGTACAACAATTTCATCCAGAGTTTTTATTTATTTTCATGGATGGATTTTTTTGTGAATATACTGTACACTACTATAAAGAAAATATGCAAACAGATACACATGAAGGATGAATATGACCAAAGAACAAACATTTGTTATGAGAAGTACCATAAATATTATGTAATTTATTCCTCTTTTAACTGCAATAGACCACGGAAAAGTGTCTCAGTTGTGCCCAGAGACAGGAAGTAGCACTCAAAAACATTATATAATTACAAATATACAAAATTATGACTAAGATAACTTTTATTTTATTTTCCTATCAGAGCCTTCTTTGTCTCTTCCTTGACACTGTGGACACACACATGACAATGTTGATGGTGCACCAAAATGTACATTTGATTTATTGGAAATTGAAGGATTTGTATCGTGGTACAATGAGGAGATAATGAAGCGTTTTAGAAGTATGAGTGGTGTATGAATGCGAGCACTTGTATCTGATAAGGGGCATACTGTACTTCACTGTTCACTGTGAGGTTTTTACTGTAAGAAAAAAATGCTTTTTGTTGCCAAAACAGTTGCCACAAGGCATGTTTTATATTATTTTTCAAGGTTGAAATTGATTTATTAAGAACATTTGAGAATAATTATTACACCTGTTGAAACTTACTGTGATTTCCTTCCAATTGATGAAGATACGTGTTTTTTTTTTCTTCTTTTGGACAGTATCTCTGTGGCTTCAGTGTTGATTGTATGGAAAGATTATTGTTCTGTTCACAAGTATTGCCTTTCAGAATATGCAGTTCAAGTCCATGTATTATTTTATGGACCAAAAATAACCACTTCCAACAACAGTATTTGTCAAAAGCTAGTTACATTGGGCACTTGGAGGCGAGTCCCCCTCACTCTCTTCCCCAAGCTAAACAATCACTATTTGAATGTACCAGTTTTTGTCCACTAAGAAGCTACTACTGAAGAGAACCACTCTAATAATTGCCTTTGGTACAGATAGATGAGCAAAACAATTTATGTTAAAGTGATTTTATGTTGTAGAAGGCTTTATATGTTCAGTTGTTTTCTACCTGAGCCCAAACAGTTGCCTTATTGGCTAAAGAAGTCTTGTTTCTTTTGCTAGTTCCTCTGTGTCCTGGACTCGTCAGGTCAATAAATCACTGTTGCATTTTCTTTTAAATCAACAGTCTAAGGAGTAGTGCAATGATTGGTTGAATTATTTTCCTCTCAACAATAAATGGCTGTTTTTATTTGTTGCTTTGGGAGTTTTTGTTAAATATAACTATTACATTATGAATTGGCACATTAGTCAGTAACATACATATGAATTGCAATAATATTTTCAGCTTAAGTCATGTCAAGTGTGGTAGTTCTAGTTAAACACTATGTATGTATTGCAGATTTGTGTGCCAGATTACAAATACTGATAGTTATATGAAACCACGAAGCAGAGGCGGAGGAAGTGCTCAAAAGGTAGGCTAAAGATACAGGAGCAAAAAGTACACATTTTCCCTCCTTTTTTTATTTTGAGATCGAACTAAAGTAAAGTGTCAAATGTAATGATCTAGAATAGTGCAAATTTATAGTCAATAGAAGCAACTTAATAGTTTTTTGTTTCTAAACATGTGTTATAAATATACAATGATTTGCACATACTATGGCTTTACCACATTTTGTCACGTCACAACCACAAAATGACTCGCCACCCTCACAACCGCCTTCCCGCCCGACCGCCTTCCCGCCCATCCATGTTTTCTGCTGTGTTTTGCGGCATACCAAACGACGCTCAGTAATTCGTAGTTTGTTTGATGATTGCCCCGACACTGCATTATCTTGGACTTTATTCTTTAGACTTTATTCTTTGGACTAGTTTGCGATTCCAAATAGTTGTTCGTCCTGAGAAATTGCAAGATCGCGCTGAGCAGGGGGAAAGGGAGAGAGAGCCTCGGTGACCTGGCTGCACCCCCTCCACCCTGTACCTCCGTCACCTAGCAACAGGAAATTTAGCCTTTTTTGAGGGCGTGCTACGCGGGACCGTAAGAAATATTTTCATTTTTTAAAATTGTTATTAAGTTTCAATGTCTTTAGATGCAAAATGTGTTGTTTTGAGCTCGATCGGACAAAAAACCTAGGACAAGTACGATTATGAAAGAAAAAAGTCAAACGTGTCGGCACCACTTTGTTTCAGAATGGCTGACTTCCTGTTTAAGATAAGATAAGATAATCCTTTATTGTCCACACATGGGGAAATTTCATTGCTACAACGCAGTAGATACAGGGGGAAATGACAGATAACTTATAGGAAGTTTCATTATCATAGAGCGATGCTGCCAGGGGTGTTTTACTCGTCAGAGGTCAGAGGTCAAAGGTAGCTCTATCATTATTCCAAGTTTCATGTGCCTAGGCCAAAGATTAAGCGTTTCATGTTTTTCTTTTTTGAACTAGTCGGCGCTGTTGCGACGGGCGTTCTCACAACCTCCATTTTATTGGAGTTCATGCCGAGCTGATCGCGTCTATGTCCCATGTGACCTATGACCCCATGTGTGACATTCCTCAATGTTCAGGGGGTCAAATGACCATGAATAATAGGAATAAGAAACTAGGGAATAACAAAAGACTTGAGCATTTCATGGAATGAACATTCCATTCCATGGCTCCAGCCTAATACATTTTATTGACATTTTTGTGAAAACAAAAAAGTGGCACACAATTGTCAAGGAAAATTCAAAATGATTTCCAGATTTAAATAAATGCAAAACTGAAAAGTGCAGCAAATGTATTCAGCCCCTTTTCCCTGAGTGCCAGCAATTGTTGTCACAAGTTTCCTGATGATTGCTGAAAGATGCGTGAAGTCGAAGGAACACTTCAGACCGGGCTAAAGTTGTGGTGAGGCTTAAAGCAGGGTTAAGTTAAGATTTACTTAACTTTGAACATCTTGCGGAGCATTGTTCAAGCCATCATCTAGAAGTGCCGGAATGTGGCTATAACCACAAACCTACCAAGACGTGGCCAATCTACCACAACTTACAGGCCAAACAAAGAGAGCTCTGATCAGAGATGCAGCCAGGAGGCCCATGGTAACTCTGGAGGAACTGCAGAGATCCACAGCTCAGGTGGAGGGGGAATCTGTGCACTACACATGTCTGGTCTTTATGGAGGAGCGGCAAGAAGAAGCCATGGATGAAAAGCAGCCATAAGGAGTCCTATTTGTGGTTTGTCACGTGCCATGTGGGGAAAACGGCAAACATGGGGAAAAAGGTGCTCTGGTCTAATAAGGAGGGAAAGATACAGGAGCAAAAAGTACACAAAAAGTGGAGGGAAACTAACACGGCTCATGGCTCTGAACACACATTCCTCACTGTCGAACATGAAGGTGGCAGCATCGTGCTGTGGAGCTGCTTTTCCTCAGCAGGGACGAGGAAGATGCTCAGAGCTAATGGGAAGATGGATGGAGCCAAATACAGGGCAATCTTGGAAGAAAACCTTTTGGCGTCTGCAAAAGACTTGAAACTGGGGCAGAGGTTCACGACAACGACCCTGAACATAAAACCAGATACAACGGAATGGTTTAAAACAAAACATATTCATGCGTTAGAATGGCCCAGTCAAAGTCTAGACCTAAATTCAAAAGAGAATCTGAAATCTGAAAACTGCTGTTCTCACACTCCATCAAATCTGACTGAATTTGAGCTTTTTTCACAAAGAAGAAGTTTGTAGATGAGCAAAGCCGGTGGACCATACCACAAAAGACTTGCACTTGTAATTGCAGAGAAACGTGGCTCTATAAAGTCTTGACCCAGAATTAAATACTTTTGAACATTGTTTTTATATTTTTTAATCTGGAAATCATGTATCATTTTCTGAAGTGACTGAAGTGTTGCAAATTGCTCTTAATGGCACGTGCTGCTCCCACATCTGAAACCAATGGTGGTGAAGGTGTATTTCTTCATACCTGACTTTTAATACTTTGCTCTTCAAACACCATTGGTGGCTAGTACCATTTTCTGTTTTTTTCATTAGGGTTAAGCTCTACCTTCAGTCAACAGAATACAATCAAGATTTCAGACCGTGACAGTCACAGTAACCTGAGATACACCCACTTCCTCCCTCAATAAACCTGGGTACAGTTACAGGAGGGTGACACTGGAGCGAGTACTTAATTTCTGTTGTATGAATAATGTATTCTTGAGGAGGTAATGCCGTGTTGTTCACTTGGAGCCCTCTGTGTAGATCATTAATTAAACAGCATAATTTCTGCTCATCCCCGGGTGAAAAGGCAATAAAGTTACACCCGCGGGCGCCTGCATGGTGACATGCTACATGGATTACACATGTGGCTCTAATGTTTATTATAGCGAACAATGGCCACTTGAAACTGAGGATGTGCCACGCAGTGTTTGTCCCACAGGAACACGAGTGATTCATTTGGCGGATACATGCCTCTTCATCAGCTCTGGCGCAGTTTCCAACACTGCCACGTAAAGTGCGTGTTTTTTTTTTGTTTTTTTTTAAATTCCAAAAACCGTTACAGGAGGCGCGTGAATGAACCGCGCGCCGCCTCTGTCCCCGCGTGCGCTCCCGTGGCCAGAAGAGGTCTCACTTTAGCTAATCATTTCAACACAAATGGCACCTGTTCCCTGCAGAAGGAAGGGCGACTAGCTCCATCCACCCGGCACCCTGCGCGATAAACGACCTGCGCAATAATAACTCCAGCACCGTTCAGAGCGTCCCGACAGAAGAGGTGCGGCGGACGGGACAGGGAGCGCGCGCGCACTGTCAGGACGGGACAGGTGACGTCTTGAGTCGGGGGCCCCGGGGGTGAGTAAAGAGCACGGCGGATGGAGGAGACGCGCTCAACAAGTGTCTCCGAACAGCGCGATGGGGTCATTGTGGCAAATCAGACAGTTTAAAGTTGTTTTTACAAGTTTTTTCACGGCGCTTTTGTCAGATTTATGCTGCGTGTCATCCTTCCTCTTTCGTTTCGTTTCAAGACGCGTGTTGACTTTTCCTTCGTGGCAGAGTTAATATGTCGCCGAGTCAGATAATGATTGTGTTAAAAAATAATAATGAATGCTGTTTGTTATTATGAGACATTTGTTATTCGCGTGCGTCAAGGCTTTTTATTTGTGTATGTTTTTTTTTTTAATAGGCTGGGGACAAGTTGGCCACTTTGTTGTTTGTTTTGTGGCCACAAAGCGGACAAACTGGTTGTGTCCCTCACGAGAGTCACCCACTTGAATCAATAATGAAGGAGCCGGGACTTGAGTGAATTAATAATGACTAAGTAAAAGTGAGTCTCGCCTGCTCTGATCGCTAAGGACACGTCTGATGTCCTTGCTTTGTGTTGATATCCTGTTTGACATTTTAGGAAGCGGCCTCTAGATTGTGCCAAGGTTGTTGAGTGCTACAGGTCTTTGCTTTGCCTCGGTGTCCTCTGTGAGGACAGGTGAAGACAGGTGAAGACAGGTGATGGGGGCACGGCCTCTGTAGAACGTGTCTTTGGAGACGTGTGCGTCACTTATTAACCAGTGTTGCTATCTGCTGCCACGTGGGTCCTGGAGGAGTGTAGCTGCGGGGGCAGGTGGAGTCAGGTGTTTACAAGAGGTGTGGTGTTTGCTCTCTCTCTCTCTCTCTCTCTCTCTCTCTCTCTCTCTCTCTCTCTCTCTCTCTCTCTCTCTCTCTCTCTCTCTCTCTCTCTCTCTCTCTCTGTTTCTGCCTCTGTCTTTCTCTGTCTCTCTCTCTCTTCTCTCTCTCCTCCTCCCTCTCTTCTCTCCCTCCCTCTCTCTCCCCTCCCTCTCTCTTCTCTCTCTCTCTCTCCTCCTCCCTCTCTCTCCTCCTCCCTCTCTTCTCTCTCTCCCTCTCTCTCCTCCTCCCTCTCTCTCCCCCTCCCTCTCTCTTCTCTCTCTCCTCCTCCCTCTCTTCTCTCTCTCCCTCTCTCTCCTCCTCCCTCTCTTCTCTCTCTCCCTCTCTCTCCTCCTCCCTCTCTCTCCTCCTCCCTCTCTCTCTGTCTCGTTCTCTGAGCCTGCTTGCTCAACCCACCTGGCTCTTGGGACACTTTTCCTCAGGTAGACCGAGAAGGAGGAGTGTCACTGGTTAAGGCTATTTGCAGCTTGACTCAGAACTAAGGAAACTGGTTCAATGCATCTTTCTCAATCTTGACATGTTTTCTTTTGTAGAGTGGTGGTGATTTACGACAGACGAGATGCACGCCTAAGATCAAAGCTGTTGAATTCCTATTTTCTGACTTGTTCACCCGAAGACTGTGACTATGCGGCTGTTTCTGCGACGCCGCATGTCCCCCCTAAAACTGGTCGTGCTCGGGGGGACGTTCTTCATGGTGGCTTTAGTTGTTCTCCAAAAGGACGTTGCCTCTTCGCCTTCGAGGGATCCATGGTTTCAGGATCTGGTGGACAAAGGGGACAGGGTGATGGTTATGGTCCGAGAAGCCTTCCAGATCGGAGCTCCTCAGCCTCCCCCGGCTCAGGAGCGTCCAACAGAGGATGCCAACTGTCCCGCTGGCTTCTACACACAGTCGGAGCTCAGACCGCACTTGGAAAGGCCGCCCCAGGACGCAAATGCCCCAGGGGCGGACGGGAAAGCGTTTCAGAAAGACAACATGACCCCTCAGGATGAAAAGGAGAAGGAGGAGGGTATGACGAGACACTGTTTCAACCAGTTTGCCACTGACCGGATCTCACTCAGCCGAAGCCTTGGAGAAGACACTAGACCACCAGAGTAAGTTTGAAATGAGTTACGGCTTTGGTCACAGCTGGGCCGATAACGCTTCATGAGGTCATGAAGAGGCTGGTCAATTATTTACATGGATTTGGATTTTATATTCACTGCAGACAAATAGGCTGACTCCTTAGTCACTCAAGTCATGTATATGTTTTTTTGTGTGAAATGTATTAAAACATGCAAACGTAAAAAGCATAGATCTGTACTAAGGCACTGACCCTGACCCTTTGTTTCTGAGATAAGGATGAGGACTGTCCAGATCGTCACAGGGCTATTCACAATACTGCATTAAATATGGAAATACAACTCTAATATCTAAATAACATGTTTAGCTGCCCAGAGCGCACTCCTTGTCCCCACCTTCAACACACACTCCACAGACTTCCACTCTCCTTCAACAGGATCTAAGGAGTGTCTCTGTTGAATCGCTATGTTTACAGTTTAAGTATTATGTAAAGAAAGAAAAGAACAAGCAATTATTTTTTATAATTGTGTATTCCTCTGACTTGGCGCTAATCGTGTGTCCAACCTTTGTACCAGGTGTGTGGACCGAAGGTTTCGCCGCTGCCCTCCTCTGCCCACCACCAGTGTCATTATAGTGTTCCACAATGAGGCCTGGTCCACTCTCCTCAGGACGGTGTACAGCGTGCTCCACTCCACTCCGGCCAAGTTTCTCAAAGAAATCATTTTGGTGGATGACGCTAGTGTAGCAGGTATGGGAATGTTTTTGGTTCAAATAAGTGAACATAAACTGAAACCGAAAAGCAAAGTATTCTCGAGGTTGTTTCATATCAGCACACAGATGATAAGCTTTGTCAAAAGTTATTTATGTTAAAAAAAAAAGATTATATCAGTAAACTCAATGGACCCCTGCTGTGACTTTTTGCTGCAAAGAGCAGACAATGGAGATATTTTTAAAATGGTAAATACCAGGAAGTCTTTGGGTTATTTCTGACAGCTGCTGAGGCTTTGTCACTTGGCTGCGCCAGCTCACAAAGGTTAAAAAAGATGGTTTGGCAATATGAAATAAATGCAAGGTGTTTATTTAAGGGTAAAAAAAATATAGATTATTCTAAATGATATCGATATTTGCCTTTTTATTCTTCCCATCTTTGGCCCTGGATCACAACTATAATCAAAGCTAGAGTGACATTTGTTGGCGGCCGGTGCTGATATCTCCTATCTGACGTGTGCGGGTCATTGTGTTTCACAGCATTTCTAAACAAAGCATTTCCCACTATCAAACTGACAGCTAAACTTCATTAACAAAGATTAGATAACAGGTCATGATTTGAACCATTAAGACATTTGTAAATTTGTGCACGTGTTGGTATACATCATTTGTAATTTAATTAGAATTCATGTATTTGATCTGATTATATCATGTGCCAGGTTTATATACTATATACATTTTTAATTGCATATTTTTATTCTCCTGCTGCTGTTGAGTTCTGTGCTGCAACACTAGAATTTCCTCATTGTGGCACAGATTAATTTATTATAGTTTAGTTGTCGTTCCAGTCATCAAAATAAAAAAGGCTTTGTCAGTTATTCACAGGGAGTGTCTTCTGTATCACTAGTTCCTCTTTTGCTTCTGCTTTTGTCAACACATTTAGATTTGGTTAAATGTTTAGGCTTGAGCTACGTGT
Source organism: Eucyclogobius newberryi (assembly GCF_026437365.1). Classification (NCBI taxonomy): domain Eukaryota; kingdom Metazoa; phylum Chordata; class Actinopteri; order Gobiiformes; family Gobiidae; genus Eucyclogobius; species Eucyclogobius newberryi. Next base: position 31,350,202 of record NW_027315801.1, on the reverse strand, counting down.
CATTATGCAAAGTATATTGTCCAGCTTGCTGCAGGTACAGCTCTCGTCTCACCGCTGCACATCTTTTCTTGGCTGTATTGAGTAATAATTAGTGTTAGCATGCAGAATACATTTTATGACTGTTGACATTTCCATTTCAAGTCATGACTGAAACAGCCGTCCTCTGGTTGGTTGTTTCCCAGTAACCACAATATGAAGCTCAGACGTCACAGAGGCAACAAATAAAGACAATACTGAGACTCAATCACCTCCTCGCACCCAGGGCCGGCCCAGCCTATAAGCGAACTAAGCAGCCGCGTAGGGCCCCGAGGCGTTAAGAGGGCCCCCTAATCTGGCAACCCGTCGTATGCGAAGTGCAAGCGCAGCGTGCGCCACTAGTGTAGTAGCGCTGCTGGCGCGGCAGCGCACACAGCGGTAACATACAACGCACAAACCGCATTTATTTGTAATGACAATCTGGCAACCAAGACACCAAACCTGCTCTGATTGGTCAACTTCATTGTGCGCGAGGAGAACGAGAGCTAAACATAAACACAACACAACGTGGTCCCTGCGTGGTCATCATGTCCAGAGGAATATATCTCCTGGTGCCGAAAAACAAAAGAAGAAACTTCTTGACGATGTAAAGAAACTGCAAACTCAACAACACTCTCCAGGTAGTGAACTTCTCTTACAAAGAGACGGTTAATGCTGCTGTTTGAAACAACACGAGTCTGTCACGTTAGTTCGCTCAGACTGGAGGCGACGAGAGCTCTGCCCCGCGCACAATATGTGTCTGAATGAAAGATAATAAGCTTCACATTTACACCAGCCCGGTAGTGTTAGCTGCAGGTGAGGCCGGTGAGGGGCGTCTATGCCCCGGGTCACTAAGAGGCGGAGATCCGGTCCGGACGAGCGCCGTCTCGTCCAGAACCTCTGATGTGAGACTTTGGAGTGAACAGTGTGCGGCCCTGTCCCGGGCCCCTGTCCCGGGCCCCTGTGCAGCCTCAGTTAGAGATGAGCGGGTTTGAGTTTGTGTCCCTCTCTCACATCACCATGTGTGAGATCAATCGTGACTCGTGATGTCTGTTTGACTTCTTAACGTGCAATAAGAGGAACGTAAAGGTTTATGCGTGTAAGGTCCATCAGCCAATCACATCGCAGCATTGTTTCATGCAGGAGTCCAGTGTTTGATGTTCAGATCAGAACAAACATTTATATTGTAATTAACTTTTGATAGAGCAATAAAACTTTTCAATTTATTTAAAAAGCATCATTAGACTATTTGTTATAAATTATAATAAATTGATAGTGAAAAATAACCAGACATATTATTATTACGTCTGTTATAGAATAATACTATATATTTTTATACAAAAGTGGCAAAGTTGCAGAAACGCAGTCTCTTCACTATAACTAGGTTTGGACCTTCACTTCTCGTTCTGTTCATTCTCTGGGAATAACATGTTTGCACTGTTTTATCAGTGTTAATTGTTAATCAAGCAATGCTTATGCCATTTGTATAATTTAATATAACTTGTTTTGTCACTTTGGCAAGAAGGAACAGTTGGGAGCTGTAAAAGATAAATTAGTAAGGATAACTAATACTTTTACATTTTCAGTTAAAATGAATCAATTTGATCATAATTATTTTTCATAGCCAATATTGTATTGAGTAATTAAGTACACTAATGTATTAATAACTGGCTTCAGTCATTTTCTCCTGGCTCAGTTTCATCACATCATCATTTTATAGCATTACAACCTCAACATTTTACTCTTACTTTATCCGGCTGGACCACATTAAAATGCAGCAGAAGACCCAAAAAAGGTCTGAAAATTTCTGGGGGAGAGCCCCCAGACCCCCCCCTGTTCATTCATTTAAACTAATGTGCTAATGTGGCTGTAGACCCTTAATGCCCCCAAATACACCCAAAAACATATCTGGGACGTGTGTTATTTGTACAGGGAGTAGAGGTGATGTCAGTGGAATACCAAGTTGCATTGTGGGATTTAAGTTATCAATATTTGAGCTTGTGAGGTGTTGAGAATAAACTAACTGGATGCCCTGGAGTTTTGGTGCGCTTTGTGTTGAAAAAAGTTCCCATATGTGAATTGTTTACTGACAATGGCAATAAAACTGATTCTGATGACGTGGTGAGGGGCCCCCAAATTCTTTTTCGCTTAGGGCCCCCTGAAGGCTTGGGCCGGCCCTGCTCGCACCTCTGTCAAGTGATAAACATAATTGGGATGTTTTGTGTTTCCTCTTCAGAGCATCTTAAAGGCCCGCTGGAGGAACATGTGGCGAGGCTGAATATTGTGCGTGTGGTGAGGCAGGTGGAGAGAAAGGGCCTGATCACCGCTCGGCTCCTGGGGGCCAGTATCGCAAAGGGGGAAGTGTTCACCTTCCTGGATGCTCACTGTAAGAAATCACACAAACCATCATCGAGGCCAAAGTGATTTGTACGCCTGACACATGTGCAATGCCTAATGACTTATTGGGAATGATAAATCTGTTCTGGACCAGGTGAATTTGCAGGTTTTGGAGTTTTGAGTTTTCGAAAAGCTAAAATTATTTCTACTTCCAGTCAGATCAGTTCATTACTTTGAAAATAATCTAGTCCAGGCTGGGTATTGATAATCACGGGCTCATGAGGAGTATAGTACTGTTAAATTTACTACTACTATTATTATTATTATTATTATTATTATTATTATTATTATTATTATTATTATTATTATTATTATTATTATTATTATTATTATTATTATTATTAAAAATACTTGACTAAAAGTGTTGGTTCCTCTTCCCACTGTGAGTAAATGTAAAAGTGACTAAGCCTTTATGTTGACAAAAAACATTTCTCATGTTTTACCGCTCTTTCAGATAAGATTTAGGTTTTTTCATTTTTGTCTGTCCTTTCAAAATGCCAGATTTTGTGTATTATATCATGTTTTCTTCCCATTGCATAAACTTCCAATTATAAATCAAATCACTCTTAGTTTCCCCAAAAGCTTTTTTACTCCTACCACTATTTTGTACTTGTGCATATTATTTAAAGTGCATTTTTTGGCTACTGTACCCTCCTCTGCCTGGGATGAACTATAAATCAAGCTTGAACGTGCTCGTAACCACTTCCTGTTGCTCACGCTAAACCCAGAGGTGGAACAAATTGTGACTGCACTTGTACAGTTGTTTGCAGTTAAGCTTTAATTGTAACTTATGACTTGAAATAAAACTGTTATTTTAATCTAGACCTTCATGTTAAATACCTTTTTAAATGAATAGTTTTTAAATCATCAGATCAGAAACAAATGCTCATTCTTTTTTATTAACCTTTTTATAGCGGCTTACTCGACTCCAAGACAAGCAACAGAAACAACTTAATCTTAAAATAGTTATCATTCATTCCCTCCAATTACACGTTCTCTTCGGCTTCCTGCAGGCGAGTGTTTCCACGGCTGGTTGGAGCCGTTGTTGCTCCGCATCGTGGAGGAGCCGACTGCCGTGGTCAGTCCAGAGATCAGCTCCATCGACATGAACACCTTTCAGTTTCACAAACCCGTGGCCACCAATCGCGCCTACAACCGTGGCAACTTCGACTGGAGCCTGACATTTGGCTGGGAACCTATACCAGAGGCCGCCAAGCTGCTACGCAAAGATGAGACTTACCCAGTAAAGTAAGAAACTATGAGAGTGGAATGTGCATTTGAGATAAGATAAGATATTCCTTTATTGTCCACACATGGGGAAATTGAATGTGACGGTTATACAATTAATATCATTATTTTTGGCCATTAGAACACCAACTTTTGCTGGAGGTCTCTTCGCAATATCCAAGAAGTATTTTGAGTACATTGGAACTTACGATGACAAGATGGAGATTTGGGGCGGTGAGAATGTGGAAATGTCATTCAGGGTGAGTTTTGTTGACTTTTTTATGCATTCAATTCCAACAATATGCAGACAAATGTGCTGATTGGAATTAGTTTTGTATTGTTTTGTAAATGGCAGGTGTGGCAGTGTGGCGGCCAGCTCGAGATCATCCCCTGTTCAGTCGTGGGACATGTTTTCCGCTCAAAGAGCCCTCACACGTTCCCTAAAGGCACTGAAGTCATCACTCGCAACCAGGTACGCCTCGCGGAGGTGTGGATGGACGACTACAAGAAAATCTTCTATCGTCGCAACAAAAATGCAGCCTCCATGGCAAGTCAGGTGAGTGTGAGCAGGTCTGTAACTGGCACACAAAAAGGATCTGCACAATGCATTTTAATCGTATCTCCGACAGAACCAGTACGGCGACATCTCTGAACGTTTGACTCTGAGGGAGAAGCTGCACTGCAAGAATTTCACCTGGTATTTAAATACTGTGTACCCAGAGGCCTTCATCCCGGACTTTGAGCCAATCAAGTATGGAGCTGTGAGTCATGTTTTCTTTTCTTTCATTTATAGACTAAAGAGGTGGCACCGTTCACATTCTGTTTGATAACTTGCCGTTGTGTGTACGTTTGCTTTAGATTAAGAACACGGGATCTCACACCTGCCTCGATGTGGGTGAAGACAATAAAGGAGGCAAAGCTGTAATTATGTATTCATGTCACAATATGGGAGGAAATCAGGTACAAAACCAGGCAAAACATGCATCATCTATTCATTAAACGGCTCTTAATTATTCTGTCTGTTTTTGTAGTACTTTGAATATACTTCCCACAGAGAGTTACGGCACAACATCCGTAAGCAGCTGTGTCTTCACGCCTATGCACAGCCAGATGTGGTGAAGATTGAAAAGTGCTGGTTAAGAGGAAAAGGCACAGTTCTAGGACAAGACCAGGAGTGGGTTTTTACGGAGGTAACGAGCTCCTTTCATTGTTATCACTTAATACTTAAAAGGAGAAGGATCCTCTCAAAGGGGCTGTCCTTAAGTATTTATCACTTCAGCTGAATGACAACATAACTGTTATGAAAATACAGGCTTTTAACAATGTATGTTTTTACTTTGAGACAGGCATTACAGTATTATTACATTGCTAGAGTTTTTCCAGCCCAAAGGTTTTTTTGACAGGACATTTGTCGTTTGAAATGGGGAGAGAGCAGGTATAGACACTCGGCAAATCGTTGAGGCCTGAAATTGAGCCCACAACGCAGCGGTGGCAGCAACCACACATGTGCCAGGCCCTTAACCACTGCACCACCCGTACCTTCCTCACTCACGCTTGGCACAAGACCAATGTGGAGGAGGCGGCCCAGAGAGAAGCAGGGATGCCCCGCCTCCTGTCTTCCCTTTGCTATATTTGTGACACTGATTAATCTCTCATTCTGAGCATTCTGAACATTAAAAATGGCCTTGTTGGGGAAGATTGCCTGCTTTATCTTAATCTGACAACTTTATTGTGCAGTCCATTTTTGTGTTGCTTCTGTAACATGGCTGTAGATGTTTGATATGAAACTTGTATGAACAAATGTTTTTCCTTTTAGGAAAACCTCCTGAAGAATCCGCACAGTGGGAAGTGCTTGCGGCTGATTGGAGGCCACATTCAGATGGACATTTGTAACGCTGCTGATCTGTTCCAGCACTGGACCATAAGCTAACTGTCGCAAACATGAACCAAAGAAAACTTTGTTCTCATGCTAGACTCTCACATTGTGGGGCTTAAGACATCCAGATCCTGCTGCGGAGCTGGAAGGACTTTGGTACAGACAAGCAGTTAATAATGAGCGGGAAGACAGAGCAAAGACGTGCGGAGCCATTTGTTGACATGTGTTGTTTTTAAATTTATTTATGGGAGTTTTAACGGAAACTCAGGAAGGTGGAGGGTGTCCCTCGAGTTAGCAAGGACTTGAGAGGAATGACAGCTTTGACCGTGTGGAAAAGGCTGGGATTTGCAATAAAGTAAAAACCAAAGTGCATCAAACTACACAGTGAGAGGAAAAAAGTACATGCAGTGACATTTGTATTTAATGTTTTAAATTAAAAAATAATAATTTTACAATAAAACACGTCTGATTATTTTATCATAATTCAAATTTTACCTGTATAAACCCAGATCAGGACGGTGCTCCGCACATCAGATTCTGTGGCAGGTGCGTAGGAAAAAGGCGTACGTGACGCTAAAAGTCCCGCACACTGTCTTACTTGCAAATGAAATGTATTTATAGGTGAAGAGGCAACAACAACTGGGCCTTCGTCAGGCAAATGGGTGACGGGATGGGACAGGGGTTTACTGAGAATGGGGCAAGGGTTTGATTGAGGATGGGGCAGGGGTTTGACTGAGGATGGGGCAGGGGTTTGACTGAGGATGGGGCAGGGGCTTGACTGAGAATGGGGCAGGGGCTTGACTGAGGATGGGGCAGGGGCTTGACTGAGGATGGGGCAGGGGTTTGACTGAGGATGGGGCAGGGGCTTGACTGAGGATGGGGCAGGGGCTTGACTGAGGATGGGGCAGGGGCTTGACTGAGGATGGGGCAGGGGTTTGACTGAGGATGGGGCAGGGGCTTGACTGAGGATGGGGCAGGGGTTTGACTGAGGATGGGGCAGGGGTTTGACTGAGGATGGGGCAGGGGTTTGACTGAGGATGGGGCAGGGGCTTGACTGAGGATGGGGCAGGGGTTTGACTGAGGATGGGGCAGGGGTTTGACTGAGGATGGGGCAGGGGCTTGACTGAGGATGGGACAGGGGCTTGACTGAGGATGGGACAGGGGCTTGACTGAGGATGGAACAGGGGCTTGACTGAGGATGGAACAGGGGGGTTAAATAGGAGTGACCTCAAAAATAGGAGTGGCCAATCACAGACGTTTAAGAAACACGTCAGAACTAACACAAACATCGTCAGTACCAAAAGAGGACAAATAGCGACACGGACAATACGTTCCACATATGTCATAAAAACCTGCGTTTCGTCTCCTGCACCTTGAAGTCGTCATTAGAGTGACAGAATCCTTAAGTCTCCACAAAGGCCCAGTTGCCGAAACGTTGCCTCTTCGCCTGTAAATACATTTCACTTGCGGCATTCCCCCCCCCCCCCCCCCCCCCCCCAGAACCTATATAAACCCCACAAGGCATTATTAAAGCCACTTCTGTCTTACAACAACAACAACAACAACAACAACACAACAACGAACAATACCTCGTGCACTTGGATGCCAACTGCCATAAAAAACTACAACGACAACAGTTTGGATATTACGACAACATAGAGGAACGCCTCGGTCCGTATGACGGGGAAGAAGAAGAGGAAGCGTGACCTGGTCGGTGACGATATGAACAGCGGGGAGGACTCCCCTGGAGCCACTGATCCTGTGCAGCGTAGGGCGTCTTCTTGCTCGTCTATGGAGGGCTCTCTCAGTGAGGAGCAGGGCGGGGGGGTTGCAGATGTCGGGGATGTGAGTTCAGAGTGTAAGGTGTTCATAAAGCTCGCGCAGGATAATGCGTCCTTTAAGGGGTGGGATCCGATGGCGTTGACAAGGAGCCTGACTGTAGCTGTGGGAGTGGTCAAGCATGCGAGTGTCCTTAGGGATGGCTCGCTGCTGGTTGTGTGCAAGGACGTGGCTCAGCAAAGGAAGGCGATTGAAGCTAAGTGTCTGGGGGGGAAGGACATTCTTGTGTCTGATGCTGTAAGAGGCACGGTCAGGGGAGTTATAGTAGGCGTCCCTACGACGACATCTGTGGATGACATAAAGGAGAATTTGACTGGAGCTAAGGTGGTGGATGCTAGGCGGTTGAAGATGACCCGGGATGGGGTAAGGTGTGACAGCCTGTCGATAATGATTAGATTTGAAGGTGGGATCCTGCCTCGTGTGGTGTGCGTTGGGTACATGCGCTATGGCGTACGCCCATATGTTCTGCCGCCCCTGCGTTGCTTCAAGTGCCAGCGCTTTGGGCATATTGCAGCGGTCTGTAGAGGGAAGCAGAAGTGTGGTAAATGTGCAGGAGACCACGAGTATGGGAAGTGTGACGACGGAGCAAAACTCAAGTGCTGTAACTGTGGGGGAGAGCATAGCTCTGCCTACGGGGGATGCGTGTTCAGCAAGAGGGCTGCGGAGGTGCAAAAAGTTAGAGCCTCTCAAGGCATATCCTACGCGGATGCGGTCAAGAAGGTGTCTGGTAGTCAGGTGACGGTGGATGCAGTGGGGGCTGCCAGTGCTGCTGGTGTCCTAGGCGACAGGGGAGGGGGCAGCGTTGCCCGCAGCCAGGGGGAGGTCCCCACTGGGATGCCCGTGAGTGTGGCTTCCACGGGCAGAGGCCCTGTGGGTGCGGAGGATGTACTGGTTGTGAAGAGGAAAGATTTCTTCCTCTTTATAGTGGAAGTGATTAACTGTACTGGGCAAACCAAGAAGAGATCCGAAAAGACTAAGATCATCGCTAAGGCTGCAGGGAAGTACTTTGGAGCTGGGGGCCCCGAGTGGACGGAGATAGAGGATGCGCTGCGGGAGGGCGCCCTGCCCCATTCTGGCAGTGGGAGTGGGGGGGCTCCCGATGCGCCGTCAGGTTCCGGGGGCTCATAATGGCGGTGGTTGTCTTGCAATGGAATGCGCGTAGTCTTCGTGCTAATGGCCAGGAATTTAAGCATTTTGTCTCTACCTTGTTGAACAAGCCTCACGTTATGTGCGTGCAGGAGACTTGGTTACGACCTAGGTGGGGTTTTGGGATACAAGGGTATGTGTGTGTTAGGAATGATAGGGAGCAGGGTAGAGGCGGAGGTGTGGCTGTGTTTGTCCGAGATGACCTAAATTACGTTGTTGTCAGTGTGAGTAAAGCGCCGGAGGCCCTGGCGGTGAGGGTCTGGCTGGGTGGTGAAGCTGTTACTGTGGTTAACCTTTATAATCCGTGTGGTGAGTTAACGCTAGAGTCCTTACATAGTATCGGTAAGGATGTTCGGGGAAAGGCCGTGTGGTGTGGGGATTTTAATGCGCATAGCGCTTTGTGGGGCGGTAGTGGTACCGATAGGTATGGGCAGGTGGTAGAGGGTTTTATCAATCAAAGGGAGTTGGTTTGTCTGAATGATGGGGGTGGGACCCGCTATGATATGGGGACCGGTGCGGAAAGTGCAATAGATCTTACACTTGTGTCCAAGGAGTTAGCTGGTGTTTGTAGTTGGGAGGTTCTTGGTAATCTTTCTTTTGGTAGCGATCACTATCTAGTCCGCACCGTGATTGGCTTTGGGAGCTGTGTGGTCAGGGGGACGAGGATCCAGAGGTGGCAGTTGGCAAGGGCGAACTGGGGGGCTTTCCTGAGGAAAGCTGATGATGGTTCTAGGGTTCTGCAGGAAGGAGGATTGACTCAGGTGGATGATCTCAATAGTGCAATTGTCTCGCTCATCACGCAGTCAGCGGTAGGCACGATTCCTAAGAGTGGTGGTAGTGGACATAGGAAGCGGGTGCCGTGGTGGACTGAAGCATGTGGTCATGCTGTTAGGGCGAGAAATGCGGCGTTTCGCCGGCTAAGGGTTGCCCACACTGAGGGTGCCCTCATTGACTACAAGAGGGCCCGCGCTGTTGTGCGGAAAACTGTGAGAACGGCCAAGAGTGCCTATTGGAGGCGGTATTGTTCCAAAATTGGGAGAGAAACGCGTCTCGGGGATGTTTGGGGGATGATTAAGCGGATGCATGGGGTTGAGCGCCGTCGTGGGACCCCGGTCCTAATACTGAATGGTGTTGAAGCAGTCAGCGACGTTGACAAAGCTGAACTGTTGGCCAGCACCTTTGTGTCGGTGCACAGCTCTGACAATCTCTCACCTGCGGAAAGGCACTACAGGGAGAGTACTTTGGCCCAGAATTCTGAGCTGATTGGGCACCAGCCTTCGACTCAAGATGACCTTGACCTTCCGTTTAGTTTGTTTGAGCTAAGGAGAGCACTTTCTAAGGCGAAACAGACAGCCCCGGGTAAAGATGAGGTGTGCTATGACATGCTCTCTCATTTGACTGATGACACGCTTGGGCTAGTCCTGGGTCTTTTCAACCGTGTTTGGGATTCAGGTTGTGTTCCATCTGCGTGGAAACAGTCTACGGTGGTGCCGGTTCTGAAGCCGGGTAGGCCAGCGTCTGACCCTTCAAGTTATAGGCCGATTGCCTTGACGTCGCAGCTCGGGAAAACGATGGAGCGCATGGTTACCGAGCGGTTGGATTACTTCTTGGAGAGTCAGGGTTTGCTTCCCGCGCACCAGAGTGGTTTCCGTAGGGGCAGGAACACCATGGATTCCGTGTTGTGTTTGGAATCTGATATCCAGCTGGCCAGGGCTCAGAAAGAAAAGGTTATTGCGGTGCTCTTTGATGTGGAGAAGGCGTACGATATGGTTTGGAAGGATGGGCTCCTCATTAAGCTGCGGAAGTGTGGTGTGAAGGGTAAACTGTTTAACTGGGTCCGGAGCTTTCTGTCTGGCCGGCGTATCCAAACCAGAGTGGGCGCTGCTTACTCTGGGGTCTATGGGGTGGAGAATGGGATCCCGCAGGGGAGTGTGTGTAGCCCTATCTTGTTCAATGTTATGATTAAGGACATCTTTGACGACGTGGATGGGTCTGTTGGGAGGAGCCTTTATGCTGACGATGGCGCTCTATGGGTGAGAGGGAGGAATCTCCGGTTTTACGAGGCGAAACTGCAAAGGGCAATACAGCAGGTGGAGCAGTGGACCCTGAAGTGGGGGTTTAAACTGTCCGTACGGAAGTCTCAAGTGATCTGTTTCTTCAATGGACATAGGGACGTCTCCCTTCGACTGCATGGGCAGGTGCTCGAACAGGTCAGGGAGGTGAGGTTCTTGGGGGTCACCTTTGACGAGAGGCTTAGTTGGCGTCGGCACATTGATGAGGTCAGTGGTAAATGCAAAAGGGTGAATAACTTGCTTCGTTGTCTATCCGGCCAGGACTGGGGGGCCAGCAGAAGGTCGCTCCTGGGTATTTATCGGGCCGTCATGAGGGCGGCTATTGATTATGGCTGTATAGCCTACATGTCTGCGGCTGAGACTAACTTAAAGAAGCTTGATGTGGAGCAAGCCCAGGCCTTGCGCATCTGCTGTAGGGCTTTTAGGACCTCCCCTGTCTCGGCGCTGCAGGTTGAGTTGGGGGAATTGCCGTTACGGCTCCGGAGGCTAGAACTTCTGTTGGCTTACTGGGTGAATGTGCAAGGTCATACGAGCTCTCACCCGGTGAGGGACTTTCTCAGGGTTGATGGGGGGCAGAGTGAGGCTGGCGGTATGATTTTCAGCCAGGTAGGAAATGCGAAGGCGCGGCTTGCGGGGGTTGGTGATCTGCGTGTGAGCCCGTCGGTGGCTTTGTCTGCTATAGCTCCGTGGAAGTTTGTCCCGGCTCCTGTTGATGTTAGCTTGCATGGCAAGCTTAGAGGAGTCGCTGGGAGGGCACCGCAGTTTGCCGTTCAAGCGCTCATCGATAAGCACTCAGGTGATGTGTTTATTTATACCGACGGGTCTAGGGATCCTGAGAGTGGGCGTACTGGCGCCGCTTATTTTGTGCCTGACCTGGGGCTAGCGGTCAAGAAGAGGTTGACAGATCGCCTTTCTGTTTTCACGTCGGAACTTATAGCGATACGGTTGGCGTTGGAATGGGCGGAATCTGCTTTGCAGTGTTGCGGCATTGTGGTGGCCTCTGACAGCCTTTCTGCATTGCAAAGCATTAAATCTGGGAAATCGGATTGCAGACAGGATGTGTTGAATGGCATCTTCTGTCTGATGCTCTCCCTGTCCAGGAAGGATGTGAGGGTTTCCTTCATTTGGGTCCCTGCGCATGTGGGGGTGGATGGTAACGAAATGGCTGATGCACTGGCTAAACGTTCCCTTCGGCGGCCATCAATTGATGTGGCGGTTGAGTTAAGCAAATCTGAAATCAAGCCTGTTATCAAGAGTCATGTGGTCGGCCTTTGGCAGGAATTTTGGAGCCACTGTGTTACTGGACGGCATCTCTATCACATACAGGGTAGTGTGGGTCCTTGCGGGTCTATGGGCAGGAACGCGTGGGAGGAAAGGGCCTTCGCCCGCATGAGGATTGGCCATACTGGACTCAATTGGTCACTAAGTAGGATAGGCAAACATCCGACCGGTCTGTGTGGTCACTGTCGGGTGCCAGAGACTGTCGAGCATGTGCTGATTTGCTGTGAGGCTTATGATAGGGAAAGGGCCGGGTTGGCCTTGTGGTTTCGGAATAATGGGCGGGAGTTCAATCTGCGGAACGTTCTGGCGATCCAGTCACAGGGTTTGTGTCAGGCTGTGGTTGCTTACTTATGTAGCACAGGGCTGGGTAAACGTTTATAGAGGTGGGGGGTGTTGGAGACTGAGCCGAGGATGAGGAGCAAGAGGATGTTCTAACGCGCTTGGACTTCATGGGCCTAGAAACGCCAAAGTGATGGAAGAAGGACTTCTAAAGGATAAAACGACAAAGACGTCCCATGACCTCATGGGCTTTGTAAAACAACAAAGACGTCCCATGATCTCATGGGCTTTGTACTTCCAAAGCACCGAACGTCAAAGAGGGCGAGGAAGGTGAAGAAGAGTCTCCCTGGAATAAAGCCGGTTGGTCTCTGACACAACAACTATTCTAGTCACAAAAACACATCATGACCTCATGGGCTTTGTAACGCCAAAGCGATGGGAGGAGTACTTTTACGGACTACGACAGAGTCTGAGGACTACGAAACGTCTGAGGAATAAAGTCTGGCGGTAATGCAACACTCGGATGCCAACCGCCATAAAACAACAACAACAACAACAACAACAACATTAAAGCCACTTCTGTCTTTGGCACCAAACTGAGCAGAGATATTTTGCAACACCGAATTTCAAGTACATTTCATATTTCATGAAGGCAGATGGACATAAATATAATGCACATTGGTGATTGGTGAACTTTGGTCAGTATGGTCTTGAATCAACAGGTGGCAGTATTTTCTTTCAACTGTTTTGCCCTCCAATGATACGTGGTTTCCACACACTGGCTGTGCAGGCACAAACTGAGCAGGAGAAAGTCCACTGTGCAGTTCAGTGAGGCACAAGGCAGTGCAGACATGTCTTCTGAAGCGTTAAACCGCTGTGAAATCATTGGGCAGCTGAGAAGGGAATTGTATGGAGACCCACTGTCATCTCACAAGGCTCACATTTTCATCATCTTTGGAGCTTCAGTGAGTAATAACTATTCAATCTGTGAAGTCAAAGCTGTGGTTTGTACCCATTTCGAAACGTGTTTTTATCTAGTTGTATTATGTCATGTAGCAATGCAGTTTCCTTAGGGTTAGTATCTTGATCAAGCTGATCTTTACTGAAGTTGTGTCATGTTCTCTTGCCACTACTTGTGTGGAGCCTTGTATAGTCACAAGGTTTATCAGCATTGTTTTCTTCTTGTTTACAAACTAACTATGTATTGTATCTGTATTTTTCTTTTGTTTTTCTAGGGAGATCTTGCAAAGAAAAAAATCTACCCAACACTCTGGTGAGCTCTCATTCATACATGCTACTCTTGCAAAAGCTGACTCTTGCCCCCCAATGTTATGGATCACTGCCTCTGACTTGTTCTGTGTGGCTCCTATAGGTGGCTGTACAGAGATGGCCTGCTCCCAAATGAGACTTACTTTGTGGGTTATGCTCGCTCCAACCTGACGGTCCCGGACATCAAAACAGCATGCCTGCCCCATATGAAAGTATCTAAAATCATGACACGTTTCACATTGTTTGAGATAAATATCTGGCATCTACAGCAGGAAATATTTTTGGGTTTTGTATTGGTCTAGATCACAGATGCAGACAGCGACTGCCTCGCAGCTTTCTTCAGTAAAAACTCTTACATTTGTGGGAGCTATGACGATGCCACCTCTTTTAACAAACTCCAAGTCCATTTATTATCTCTCCCTGGTGGAGCTGAGGCCAACCGGCTCTTCTACCTGGCCCTGCCTCCCACAGTGTACCAGTGTGTGACCACTAACATCAGCGCGCACTGCATCAGCCACAAGTCAGTGAAGCTTGTTGAAATCCCCAACATGCATGCACTAAGCACATTCTAATCAGCTGATGTTGTGTGGGACAGGGGCTGGAACAGGGTCATAGTGGAGAAGCCGTTCGGTCGTGACCTCCAGAGTTCACAGGAGCTCTCCTGTCACCTCTCCTCACTATTTAAAGAAGACCAAATCTTCCGCATTGACCACTACCTGGGAAAGGAGATGGTGCAGAACCTCATGGTGCTAAGGTACTTAAAATATATATATATATATATATATATATATATATATATATATATATATATATATATATATATATATATATATATATAATTTGTTTATTTATATATATATATATTTATATTTTATGTAACAAACAACCAAACAAGGAACATGACACAGAGAGAACATACAAAAACAAATTGCACAAAGCTGTTCCAAACATACCCATTTATTATGTCCATGGCATTAGTTATGAGGCCTAAATAGTTCTGAAGCCATGTGTGGTGCCGATGCCAAAACAATCTGTTGTGCTTTGTTAATCTTAGTCCAATTTTCATGATTTCAATGGGACAGGTCCTCACACATTTGCATTTTTATCACATCTTTGTCAACAGGTTTGGAAATCGCATTTTTGGGCCAATCTGGAACAGGAATAGTGTGTCCTGTGTGGTCCTCACTTTCAAGGAGTTATTTGGTACTCACGGCCGTGGAGGCTACTTTGACGACTTTGGGATAATCCGGTATGCAACACGCACACGCTAACCTAAAGATGAGAACATACACTTCCTTTAATGCCAGTCCGTTTGTCTCTCATGCAGAGACGTGATGCAGAATCATTTGCTTCAGATCCTATGTTTGGTTGCCATGGATACACCTGCATCTACTAACTCTGATGATGTACGAGATGAAAAGGTATGATATTATGATATTATTTTATTTGTACAGGGACAGCAGAAAACAATACATCAACCAAGACAAAGTCAACAGAGAGATGCTGGTTCCAGGTTATTGCACGAATACTACTTTACACCTGTAAATCTCCCACTTTGCATTCACAGACACGTATCCGTGTCATTCCAAGTCACTTTCCTCATCATGCAAAACAGCAGCCATTTCTTCGTCAGACAAACCTATGAAGTCATGTGCAGATTAGAATCTCTCTGCCCTAATTGTGGTTATAATTTGGCATACATTGGGAAAGTTACTGAAAAAGCGACTTTATTCCTGCTCATGTACTGTAATAACGCATCCAACTGTTAACCAGCTTGACTTTTTTTCCAACGTTTGTAGGTGAAAGTGCTGAAACGTATGGCTCCTGTCTCTTCCGCCGATGTGGTCCTGGGACAGTATGTGGGGGACGTCAAGGGGGAGGGACAGGCCCGCTTCGGATACCTGGATGACCCCACTGTTCCAGCTGGTTCATGCACGCCCACCTTTGCTACAGCAGTAGTTTATATACAGAACGAGCGATGGGACGGTGAGAGGAATAACGTGATACTTTTGTTATAGAGAATTGTTTTAAAGCTTCAATACATGTTCCTCAATCAGGGGTTCCCTTTATACTGCGCTGTGGTAAAGCCCTGAACGAGAGGAAAGCAGAAGTCAGGCTACAGTTCACTGATGTGCCAGGGGACATTTTCGGTGGGAGGTGTCAGCGGAATGAGCTAGTGATGCGGGTCCAGCCGGATGAAGCCATCTACCTGAAGATGATGACCAAGAGACCCGGTGTTTACTTCAGCCCTGAGGAGACGGAGCTGGACTTCACGTACAAGAGCAGATACAAGGTACAGCACCAAAACGTTAACTTGTCCTTCGTTCATTGTCAAGATACATACCACAGACCCTTTTTTATTTCAGCTAAATATTTACAATCTCTCCTTTAAACATAACATGATCAGAATCTGGCCAAACGGACTATAACGTGAAACACTTGTTAAAATGGTAAAAAAAAAATAATCTTTGTGCCGTAATTTTCTCTTCTTTTATTGCT
The DNA here is from genome assembly GCF_026437365.1 of Eucyclogobius newberryi. Classification (NCBI taxonomy): domain Eukaryota; kingdom Metazoa; phylum Chordata; class Actinopteri; order Gobiiformes; family Gobiidae; genus Eucyclogobius; species Eucyclogobius newberryi. Next base: position 31,334,302 of record NW_027315801.1, on the reverse strand, counting down.
TTATTATTTGCTGGAAGTCTACTGTTGTTTCTCTCTCTGGTTTTGTTTTCTTTTTTCTTTGTGTTTGTGTTTATATGTTATTGTGTTATATGCAATTATTTTAAAAAGCCACAGTAAGTTGAACTTTATATTCATATGGAATGCATGAACTAGATGCAACTAGTGAGAAATAACATTTTGGCCGATAGTGGACAATGATAAAGGAAATAATCAATTCATTGCCCTACATCATTCAGTATGGACCGTTTAGATTCACCAGTTTGAGATCCTTTTAATGATGGCTTAATTTTTCTTCTTAAATGTCATGACTTGGACTATTGCTTTGTCATGTTTCTAGAATGTGGAGTTGCCTGATGCCTATGAGAGACTGATACTGGATGTCTTCTGTGGGAACCAGATGCACTTTGTCCGCAGGTTGGTCTTAATGTTTAATCACAATTAAGCAGTAACATTTCATTGATTATAATTAACCCACACTTGCTTGTGTCTAAGTGATGAGTTGCGGGAGGCCTGGAGAATTTTTACTCCACTCCTCCACAAGATAGAGCAAGAAAAAACAGCCCCTTTATCCTACACATACGGAAGGTACACATTTGTATGCCTTTCTCAATAATATTTTTTTTTACTGGTTCAACTTATTTACTTATTATTATTTATCCTTTTTTTCAGCCGTGGTCCAATTGAGGCATATGATCTCATGCGAAGAGTTGGATTTCACTATGGAGGGACTTACAAGTGGGTGCAGCCCCACTATGCAACATGAGACCCAATTAACTCAGACCACAGTGGACATGTTTACCGTGATTTTAGTGACACTTGCATGAAAATTAATCATTTAGCTGCTAGATGTTGATGTTCACCTGTAAAATTTAAATTAAAAAATAAATAATTTCCCTTGTTTTATACCTCCACGCTGAAAATGTTTAACACAATGAAATCAGGTCACTTGTTTAAGCCCAGTTTCTACACAAGGTAAGGTGATTTTCATTCTGTTAACATTAACCAAACTAAACCACCTGGATGCTTGATTTGAGCACTTTATCATTATCATTGTAAAATATATGATTTATTGATGTGATAATGTTATGTTCTCGTATCAATTGTTTGGCAGGCAGATAGTCTGACCAGGAGTGCCCCATCAACAGTAATGTCCCTACCAATAACTGGACTGTGGGAAACCCAGCCTTAAGAACATGTGTTTGATCAGCCTCTCCTCTGGGATGGGTGCACTTCTGCACCTTTTATTTGTATACACAGCCAAGACCTCATACTGGGACAAAAATGTGTTACTTATTAGCCCAGTTATGTGAGAAAGTTGATTGCTTGAATTGTGTGTGTGTGTGTGTGTTGTGTGTGTTGTGTGTGTTGTGTGTGTGTGTGTGTTGTGTGTGTTGTGTGTGTTGTGTGTGTGTGTGTGTGTGTGTTGTGTGTGTTGTGTGTGTTGTGTGTGTGTGTCCAGAAAATAAATACTCTGTTGCTGTCTGCAAATAAAAGGCCTTCACAGTGTGAATGTCTGTTCTTAAGCTGGACTGCTTAAGTCATGTATCAAGACCTCTAGTCCAAGATATGTCGCCTGTCAGATGCGTCTCTCTCCTGTGCCATCTTGAATAGTTGTTTCATCTTCTATGCCCCGAGCGTATAGGCGGACCAATTGCCCATGAACTCTGAAAGGGATAATTAAATGGCGTAATTAAGTCAGATTTCAGAGCGCAGAGTAAAGAAAAACTATTGCATGACCGAACACCACCCCAAGAAGACCATGTTGAAGATGTTATGTGTCCTTAATTGGGGGAAATGTGAATGGAGAGTATTAGAAATGAGATCAGAAATCAGAAATGTGTCACAAAGATCAGTATATAAGGAGGATGGGGTTTATGAAACGCAGTCAGCTGGAGCAGAAGAAACAATCATAAACTTGTAAAAACAATATGTCTGAGTAACTTGAAATAAAAAAATAAGTAAAAATTACATATGACTACTTGCCACATAATACGTACTTCAACCTGTGTTAACAAACTACATCATAAATAAATAAATATAATCCAGACAATGAGAGTCCCATGGACTTGCCTGCAGAGTATCTCGGTGTAGGGAAGTATCTCTCCATCACAGTTCCACACAGATACATCTGGGGTCTTCTTGCAACAAACTCCACACAGCAACGAAGTGGGACTATTCTGCTTCTTCTCAAAGTCATTGTTCACAAGGTTCTGCTGAGAGCCACTCGTCCTCAAGGGATCCTCACTACAGACCGTGGTCCCTTTCTCTGCATCTGCAATGGGACTGTCTTCATGCTGATATCTCTCATCGTCTTCAGAGAGGTGGAAGAATCGGAAAGCCTTGACGCGGTGGACCTCCACAAAAGGCAGGTCAAACTGAGGGAGCAGATGTTAGATAGAAGGACCATAACACCACTGTAATATTGATTCCATATGATCAGAGGTGGGAAGACCAAGTTTTTACTTAAATAAAAAAAGTAGTTAAATAAATAACTTAAGTAAGAGTACAGTGATACAGAGAGTTTATAATTTTAAGTTGATTTAATTGGAAAGCCCTTAAATAATGCACAAAATTAGGTGTTTTCAAATGACCACAAAAATGAGAATAACTACAGTACATCATATCTGAGGGAGCAGTACAAGAAACAGAAATGTTCAAATAATTCAATATTGTCATAAGGTTCTTGACACTAGTAGATTTACTCACAGAGGGAAGAAGAATCAAAACCTTTACTCAAGTAGGATACTCCAGACCTCCGGACCGCATGCGGTTGCATCAGGCGCATCAGGTCGCATGCGGTCCGGAGGTCTGGAGTAACAGTATCAGACCTGATGCAACCGCATGCGACCACATGCGACCTGATGCAACCGCATGTGACCTGATGCGACCGCATGCGACCTGATGCGACCTGATGTAACCGCATGCGACTGCATGCGACCTGATGCAACCGCATGTGACCTGATGCGCCCGCATGCGACCTGATGCAACCGCATGTGACCTGATGCGCCCGCATGTGACCTGATGCGACCGCATGCGACCTGATGCGACCGCATGCGATCTGATGCGACCGCATGCGACCTGATGCGACCGCATGCGACCTGATGCGGTCGCATGCGACCTGATGCGACCGCATGCGACCTGATGCGACCGCATGCGACCTGATGCGACAGCATGCGACCTGATGCGGTCGCATGCGACCTGATGCGACCGCATGCGACCGCATGCGACCTGATGCAACTGCATGCGACCTGTTGCAACCGCATGCAACCTGATGCGACCTGTTGCAACCGCATGCAACTGCATGCAACCTGATGCGACCTGTTGCAACCGCATGCAACTGCATGCAACCTGATGCGACCTGTTGCAACCGCATGCAACCGCATGCAACTGCATGCAACCTGATGCGACCTGATGCAACCGCATGCGACCTGAATCAACCTGATACGACCGCATGCAACCGCATGCAACCTGATGCGACCTGATGCAACCGCATGCAACTGCATGCAACCTGATGCGACCTGTTGCAACCGCATGCAACTGCATGCAACCTGATGCGACCTGTTGCAACCGCATGTAACCGCATGCAACTGCATGCAACCTGATGCGACCTGATGCAACCGCATGCGACCTGAATCAACCTGATACGACCGCATGCGACCTCATGCGACCTGATGCGACCGCATACGACCTGATGCGACCGCATGCGACCTGAGCCTGTTTAAATCCCTGACTCTTTTTTCTATTGTTTTTATTGTGTTAGCTAAAGAACATTCTCTTTAATAAATATTACATGAAATTAATTAAATAATAAGTAGCCTATATTTCACAAAAATGTGCTTAAAATTATGAAAGTGTATTACACCAATGATTGCGGATTGGCCCAAGTACCACACACTGCTTATAGTAATTTGTTTATCTTACCTGGTCTTCTGAGTTGGTGTGTCTATACAGGAACTTGAGAAAGCTCATGGGGTGTGTGTCCTTGACCAGAATCAGGTCTCCCGTCCCATCGGCCAGGTGAGCAGAGGGGGACAGGCCCAGAGGACTTTTGGGACAGGAGCTGGACATACAGGTGAGAGAGACACACCTGAACCTGCCTTTGACAGTCACCCACTCTCCTAATACGATGAGAAAAGAATCGGCTCCATGAGTGTTCATTTCCCCAAACCAAATATGTTGTTCGTGGTTTTACCTTCAGAGTCACTGCTAAACTGATTCAAGTGGGACCTACACGGTGAAGCTGAGTAGGGAAAGAGTCGCTCTGTACTCCTGGAGCAAACACTGCATCTGGACAAGAAAAATAATTACGTATTATCGGTTTTGTAATAATTGAAAGATCCTGTCCAATACATTTAAGGTTATTATGCTGCAGCTATTATTATCATGATTCCATTATGGACTGACTGTCATTTTCAAAGTTTTTCCTATAAGTGTCAAGATTGCTGCCTCCATAGATTGTACATACAGTCTGTGGCGGCCTCAGACAAAGACTTGGAGCCCACAGCTCACGTTTCAACAGATCAAGTTCCTTCACCTTCAGTCTCTCAACACCTGAGTCACTGCTGTAGGCCCAAGACACTGAACCACTTGCTGCCTCTTCAACAATAAATACACTAAATAATAAGAACAATGGCACAGTAACTATCATTAGGCACAAAAAACGCTCTTTTGATTGCTTTCCTGTTATCCCAGGCCTTCTTGATTGTTCTAACTGATAACAACTTAAAATGCAAACTCTGTGTTGCGTTGATTTACCCAGCAAAGCATCGTGTCTTGTCTCTGGGGCTGGAGAGCCGTGGGTCGGCTGGTAGGTACTGAACTATGCCAGCATAGCTCCTATTGCTCAAATACACCACAGCACCTAAAAGCAATAGGGGAGTTTATAAAAGCTTGCTATAGATATGATGCTCTTTTATTTCTCATGATCTCATTCGCTTTCTTTTGTGGTTAAATTGGATCCTGACCTGAGTAGTCGTATCTGAGTGGCCCCATCCAGCGGTGCTTCTCACTCTGAGCCAAAACATCTCCATAAAACCCATAGCCCAATAAAGAGACAGAGTAGTGCACCGGGCTGGTCGGATGATGGACCGCAGACACATCTAAAGGCTGTGAGTCTCCTGAGAAAGGATGTTGTCTATGATATTAATACAATTGATTTTAAACACATTATCTTGAATCACAGTTAGTTTTTTGTTACCTATAATAATATGCAATGCAGAGGTAACGGGATCTATTACTCCCACTGTAGCATAACACACACAGTCCGTGGAGCCTGTGCATGTACAGCATGTGTTAGACGGACATGATCATGCTTTTATTATGTTAAATGACAGGGGCTTCACCTGCAGGAATGATGCCAATGTGAAGATGGCAGGGCTGCAGAGTCACAGCGGGGTCATTCTCACAAAGGCTAGCCTCTTGTTGTGTTCGCCCAATCAAACCGTGAAGTATTTCGCTGAACATGCCATCTCCACCTACACACACCACACTGTCGGGAACACAAGAGGCTCTATTATGAAAAGGCCTCCCAATGTGCTTAGCTGTGATAATGCTGGTAAACCACAGAGTTGACAGAGATATGACAGCTCTCACCCATCAAAACCAGTCAGGTCCTTCTTTAGCAGGTAGTCACGGGCCTGGTTCGCCCGATGGGTCACTAGTGGAAAAAAATGCATGTGTATGGTTAAAAAAAAATTCTAAAAATATATACTGCCTATGAAAAAGTCCTTACCTATTACATGTGAGCTAATGCCAGCGAGCTCAAACAGTGGTGAAGCAAGTCTATGATAGATTTCTTGTCCTTTCTTTTTTCCTCCAAAAGGGTTAATAAACACTAACAAGCGGTTAGGACGTAACGGACCTGCACAAGTCAATAAGTAAAGTTATTACAGTTAGCTGAGGGAAATGTTATTGAATAACCTAAATGTTGTGGGTAAGTGTTTACTGTGCGTTTTCAGAGCAGTTTTCAGGTGCTTGATCCACTGGTCTCTCAACACTCGACTTGGACAAGTGAACTGGGTCTGGCCTAGTCTCCATAGAACTCCAGAAGAGCCAACGCGACTGCAGCGCTTGATGTAGAAAACTAAAATAAACAACCCAGAAAGACGTGTCATTATGCAATGGAAAACATTGCGGAAACATAAACAAATGTGTAGAATACATTTGGGATCAATTATTTATGACCTTATCTAAGAAAAGGACGAGGTTCTAAATAGTATGCTTTTGGTTAATGAGTCAAGAACTGGTTTACATCTTGGGGTTTCCAACACAAAAGGAGAGTCCCACAGGCGCACCCACCTGTGAAGTCTTTGTCTGTATCCTCGCTCAACTTGTGAGGCAGGATCTGCACTCGGCCTTCCTCCACTCCAACCAGCTCTGACACAGGCACCTGAACTGTAATACACAACCAAATATTAACCAAAGCAAAAAATGAACTAATAGGACTTTTGCTAAAACAGAGGAAAGTCTTATTTTAAATGCCCTTTTGTGTAAAACAAATCCATTATTTTTTATATGGAAAATCTTTTACTGTAAAGAATTCAACAATTTACACATTGGTTATGCATGGATAACAGGCAATAATTACGATCAAAACAAAAAGATTAAGGACAGTAGGTCTAAAATTAGAGCCAAACTGATTTTTTTAAGATAAACCACTTTTTTTTTTCTTTTTCTTTTTTTTATACTATGTTTGCTCCAGCTCATTGTTTTCAGTAAACATAGTGTGTGAAGGTGTCTTTCGTGCTAGTGCTGTTGGACTTGTTCTTCACGTTTCAGTAAATACTAACAGCACCTAGGAAACAATACATGATTGACGACTGACCTACTCATTTTGACACATGTAGCCTAGACTTGTTATCATTTGACCCAATAGCTGAAATTCCCATGGGAAAATGTAAAACGTTTTTCTCTTTTTTTACATTTGTTTGTCTCTCTCTCTCTCTTTGTTAATAGATGAAGTGAACTTGTGGCAATAAGCCTATACTCTATTGGACAATGTTCAAATCTAGGCCCAAAATAGTTCTGTTTAGCTGTGCATATTTATCTGCACTCTTCTTATTTAAAGTACATCTAAATAATAAATAGAATAGTAATAAACATCAGTTAGTAAAATAGTTGAATAATGATTTGTTTTTTAATTGTTTGTGTTGTGATTTTAATTAATCTTATCCTGTTCTGTAAAGCACTTAGTGTACAAATTGTGCAAATAAACGTGCTTTGCCAAGTTCAACTTGACTGTGACCAATCTAGGAGAAATAGGCTGTGTGTGTGTGTGTGTGTGTGTGTGTGTGTGTGTGTGTGCGTGTGTGTGTGTGTGTGTGTGTGTGTGCGTGCGTGCGTGTGTGTGTTTTGATATCAGACACACAAAAACCTCTTACTCGTTTTCTTGTGGCGTTTTTTCTTGTCCACCTCGGTCCAGTTGAAATGCCAGCCGGTCAGCACAGCCCGATGGCGCCTGCTCCGGATCCAGAGCGTGGACTCCAGGCGCAGGTCCGTCTCCATCTGGGAAGACGCTCTCATTTATCACCTCACCGCTCACCTGAGCGCTCGTTTTCTGCGCCCTTTTGGTGCGGGCGCTCAGGGGCCCCCATTAGTCCACGTTATGTGTTTTAGTTCATCTGGCCAGCAGTTGATATAATGTTCAGTGTAGCAGCAGGAACATAGGTGTTGTTCTAAACATTCAGTTTCCTTGGGTCCCTCCCCAGTGACACCTGCTATTATTGCATGACGCACTTTATGGGCGTGAAGCCTCCTTAGCTTCTAAATGACTGTGACAGATTAATTACAGGGGTTTTTGCCTGTTTCTCCCTATGTTCTTCTTTTATGTTACTGCTTGCTGTGCGTATTAGTCATTTAAAGATAACAATCAATGGTTATACATTCATAGCAGGCTAAAGTCTTATAATTTAAGTATTTTAACAGCTTTATATTTCGTATTACTTGTTTTCTATTTATAGTTGCAGCAGACGCAGTGCCTGGCTAGTTCTTTCAAAATATAAGATTCACATAGGTTGAAACTTTTGTTTTGAAATTAATTTTAAAGCCACACCGGAAACGTCCTTCAATCTCTCTTCCTGCTTAGCTAGGTTAGCTATTAGCGAGCATTGAACTAACGAGTAGTCTCTTAAAATATTACAGTTGTAGTTATCATGAACTGACTGTTCATACTAGAGTAACTTATTTCAGTTGTTCCATAAGTCAAATAAGCAAGTCATCAAAATGAACATCAGAAACGCACGGGTAAGTAAAAGGAAATCTTTTCAAAAGCCATGCTGTTTCTGTCTGAATGGTGTGATGGTCTGGGCTATGGCTAAGCTACATGTTTAGCTCGACCGGTATCACCAGATTGTGGGCGTGCTACATGCTTAGTTTGTTTTCGTTCTTATTTATTTGTCTGAATAACATGGATTTCAATGTACAACCACAGCCAGAGGACCTTATGAATATGCAGCACTGCAATCTGCTATGTCTTCCTGAAAACTATCAGATGAAATACTATTTCTATCACGGACTATCATGGCCTCAGGTGAATAACGTTACTCATCTCTCTGCACATTCACTAACATAACATCAGTATTTCTGACGTGTTGTTAAAACTTCAGCTGTCCTACATCGCAGAAGACGAAAATGGGAAAATAGTTGGATACGTTCTAGCGAAGATGTAAGATGATTTCCCAAGATGTTTAAACTTGAGTTTTGTCATTGGTTTAAATCCATCTCATTTGTCTTGCAGGGAAGAGGACCCTGATGATGTACCCCATGGACACATCACATCTCTGGTCAGAGTGGAAAAGACTACTAAACCGCACCTACCGTACACTATTATCATTACACATTAGTATCATATTTGTTCTTTTGATTCCTCATTCAGGCTGTGAAGCGCTCTCACAGACGACTGGGCTTGGCTCAGAAACTGATGGACCAGGCGAGTCGGGCCATGATTGAAAATTTCAACGCTAAATATGTCTCTCTTCATGTACGCAAAAGGTACACCCAAGATGCTAAAGACACTTTGCAGAATGCCATCTATTCGGTCCATTAAGTCCATGCTGTACATTTATTTTTTATTTTTTTCACTTCAGTAATCGGGCAGCCTTGCATCTATATTCAAACACACTCAAATTCCAGTAAGTACAATTTTATAGCTTTACCCATAGTATTTGTCAATAGTGTGGTGCATTTATGCGCGTGTATGTGTATAAATGTGTATGTATATAATTTTTATGTATTAAAATATATATATATATTATTATAAATAAAATGTATTTTAGGATCAGTGAAGTGGAGCCTAAGTACTATGCCGATGGAGAAGACGCTTATGCCATGAAGAGAGACCTGGCGCACATGGCTGATGATGTACTGACCTTTTGTTACAATGTGTAAATTGTAGGTTTAATGTCAGATTATTACTTTGTTCTTTTTTCATTTTACCAGCTGAGAAAGTGTGGTGTGCGAGTGTCAGGACAAGACTCGCTGTCTGGCCAGAGCCCATCAGGATCTGGAGATCAAGAGCGAGAGAGTGAGCGAGACAGCGGAGGAGAGAGCAAAGAGCTGAGTGAAGTCAGCGAGGCGACAGAAAGCACAGACGTCAAAGATTCTTCATCTGATTCACAATGATGCAGACCTATAGGCATTTTTTAAAATTAATATCCATTTCAAATTTTTATCTGGGACAGAGAACACAAACCCATTGGCTTCTTAGAGGTTTGCTGTCATCAGGTCCACTGCTTATTTACTTTCTAATATTGGGATGGATAATAAGTGGACAAGGTGTTCTCTTACCCTTTTTATTGGCATGTTGTACAGGTGGCCCAAAGTTCAGAGACAATTTCAAAATTGAAGATGAATATGAACTATTTGCATTAATCAGGTTCTCTATTTAACATACAAAACACAAATAAATCTTTGAAATACTAATGGTCTGTTGTGTTGATATGCAGCTCCACTAAGTACAGATGAAACAAATTAATTATATAACGTTAATAACTGTTCTTAGGCAGCCATTGACAATTCTGCCAATCAAATACAAGCAGATGTGTCATTTTTTGGTGACCTGGATTGGAGGGATGTTACATGGGTATTCATAGCACAAAAATAACTTGCGAAACATGCGTTATTACTTTGGGCATGGACACCCCTCCACAGGTCTGATCTGTAACTTGACCTGGCGGCATCTACTGATTGTCTCCATTGAGAAAATTGAGTTTAATGCCATACTGTGGAACATTGTAGGCAATAACCTATTCTCTATTTGAGGCTTTTGCTTAAAAATCGGTCAAGCTGTTTAACAAACCGCTGTTAACTCGAGCAAGCATTGGAAAAAAGTCTTGAAACGATCCACGCCAATTATTCAGACTGACTCACAAAATGTTAGTCTTTGTCACAAAATCTCAACTCTCACACCTTCAAAAACTCAAATGGAAGGCAGAGTCTCTTTCATGGGTACAATACACGACTGCTGAGCACTTTTCCGAGGTCAATATCTCTATCTATAGTAGGGGTGTCCGAACGCTTTACTGAGGGCCACATTTTGAAACTTGTAGGGAGCAGAGGGCCACAAACACTCGACAATGTTGAAGTGAAGTGAATCATTAGAAATGTTTCATATGATATGGTTTGGATGAGCCTCCACACCTTTACCTTTGATAGGACTTGGAACATTAAAATTAGGTTGGTATAACATCAAAATGCTTGAATTGATCCAATTTTACAGTAAAAAAGTACTACATTTTGTTGTTTGGACCAACTTGGCTTCCTGTTAAGTTGGTCTGTCGGCCGCATTTGGCCCCGGGGCCGTAGTTTTCCTTGATCTACAGGCATATCTCAGGAGAGTCCTCCAAGCTTATAACTAATAGCAAGTTTTGACAGGTCTGATGTCAGTGGCAGCCTGTGTGTAGCCAGAGAGGAGGGACTAATCAGTAAGAACAGCTGGTCTTTGATTGCAGCAGAAAAGGAGGCGGCACTACAGGCCTTGAGGTAAGTTACTCATTCTTGTATAATGCCAAGCTGATGGTTCTATAAATGTGAGAGTGAGAGAGCAGCCCCAGTGTGAAAGACTCGAGACGCAGATGATCGGCACTCCACCCACATCCACACTGAGGGGGAGGAGAAACAGTTGAGCGCTTAGTGCTTTTAACTAACATTTTATAGTTGCTGCTTGTCTGGAGAAGCCACAAGTCAACTCTGCCCATAATAAGGTGAGTGATTAACTTAAATCTTATATGAATAACTTTTATTGTCATTTGAACTCTAGCATGGACTGTGCTGTAAAAGATTATTCCGTTTGATTATTGGCATTTGTATTTTTGATTGCGAAAAACACCCCCTGGCAAAGAGTGTAACCACAGTTGATGGAACGTGTTGGTGCTTGTTGAACTCTAAACATTACTTTCTATATTCAGTGTGTTATTGAAGTTTTTTTTTTTTTTTTTTTTTTTACTGGTTAGTTATAGAATATATATTAAAATGTGGCTTTGTCATGGTCATTCTTGAAATCTGAGTCATAGCTGAACACACTGAAAAAGAATGAGAAGTCTTCTTGAAATATTTACTTGTAATGCGTTTGTGAAATAGAAACAAAGTGACTGTTGTGTAGAGTGCTGATGCTTGATAATAGACCTAATAGAAAAGGGAAGTAAAGGAGGAAAGTGAGACCGAGTGTGACAAGTGTACGAAGGGTGAAGCTCTACTCTTCCCTTTTCTGTTACACAACTTCTATCCATTTTAATTGGCCTATGAATATCTTGTGAAGTTATTTCAATGCTTAACACACATTGCTTTACTTAATTTTACCATTATACCGGTATAAACACTCATATCCACAACATGTGACAATCAAGTCATAATATCTAATCTTCTAATGCATCATTTATTTGGCTACTACAAAGTTAGATATTGAGTTTCCACCGACTTTTATCTAAACTCTCTTCTGACTGGCCTGAATCAGTTTGGATACTTTAACAATAGTCAATACAGACAGTGGACTTGATGATGGCCTTGAACTAGAAACAATGTAGTTGTCCTTTTTGGAATCAGTATTTAAAAAGACATGCTGCATGTTAGTCTGCCCCTATATAGCACGTGCCCTCTTAAGCTTTGACAATCGTCCTACTGAAACTACTTTAAGTACTACAACAAACGTACACCAGGGTTGTATGTCATGTGCTTCAGCCTATTTAAAGTTGCGATGTTACTAGATCTATTTTGGGTTGCCATGTAAGTCAGTCAGAATAGCCAGTGCAGGGGGCCGCAGCACATGCCAACTGCTCTGCTAGTTGTTTAGCAAGAACACAACAACGAGGAAGAGTTTCACGACATGTGTTACAGTAAGATTAATGAGTGCTTTGTTTTTTTTATTTCTAATGTGTGAACATTTGTGTTGTGGGAAGATCAGCAAGCATTCACTTATGTGGCAGTCTACACCAGATTTTTATTATATCAAAAACAAATTGCATGCATCTACATTATACAAATCAATAAGCATAATGTTTATTATATGATTTTTGAAAAATGTAATTTTCACAGAATTCCACCCAGTTGGGACAACAATGACTTCACATGTGAAACCTAGAAAAGACAAGGTTGGAATGGTGGACTATGACACACAAATCAAAGGTAACATCACATAGATATTTGAGAGTGGTTCATTCTGTTGAAAAAGATCACACCTTCGAATTCAGCCGACACCCTTTAATATCTGTTTCACATTGTGTTCATGTCTGTGCCAAGAGGTGCGATGTCAGCTCGTAGACCAGCTCAAAGTGTTAGACCTGCAGCTCGAGCACAAGAGCCAGCAACTTCAGGACCTCACAGATTATCTCCGGAGAAGGGGAGAGATCGAAAGTGAATATGCTAGATCACTTGAAAAACTTGCTGAAAGGTTCACTTCAAGAATAAAACGGTAATTTCTGCCACACACAAATGTAAATGTAAAATTGAAAATGAATGAACTTGATATTTTGTTGTTTTCAATTGTGCCACAGAAAAGACCCGAGCAACCATTCAGTGAGCAAAAGCTGGGTTGCTCTCCTGTCCCAAACCAGAGAAGAAAGTAAGGACCACAACTTACTGAGTGAAACCTGTTGCACTTTCATTATTCAGCCTCTCAACCACTGCCTTGAATACACACAACGCCTGGCTAAAAAGGTAACTGTACTTTACATACTATGCATCTTGCACAATATTGAGGGTTACAGTTTAAACATTGCATGCACTAAAATATCTTAAATGAACTGAATTAGACAGACTTGTGTAGGAAACTTGTATTTGACCTATTCTCCAGCGCTGGGTTAGAATCTCAACTTTGTTTTTGTGTCAGAGTCGGGACATTTGCACAAGTTTACAGGACGGCCTACTCAAAGTCACCACAGAGATGCAGACTGTGAGTGTGAACCAAACCATCTGAGCGATTTTACGTTTCCTTCAGACAAACTAAATCACAGTTGTGCATGTGCAGGCCTGGCGGACATACTACCAGTACCACTCTGACTATGTGAGCGCAGAGGGGAAGCTGAAAGAGGCAGAGAAACAAGAAGAGAAGCACAAAACTGGTGCCAAGAAACTGGAGCGGTTGATAGAAAAAGTGTGACCTGGTTGTTTCGCAAATTTCTCTATGCAGTTTTTCTAGTGGCCTTTTTATCATTTTTTTTGTTATAGAGGCAAATTAAGGTAAAAGACGTCTACCTGAAGTGCAGTAAGGGCAGAAACGATTATCTTCTGAACCTCTCTGCAGCCAACGCCTCCATGAATAAGTATTATCTCCAAGACATCTCCACTCTTATAGACGTGAGTTCCTCTCATTGCAGTCTGTACTCTACACTCTGTATCATACAAAAATAAACATGTATTTGTTTGGCAATGTCCTAATAATGGATTCCCCAGTGCCTTTCACCATGACATGCAAACTGTATTTTTGTATTTTGCTCACCCACCCTTTCTATTTAATATTAATCATCTTTTATAATACAAATCCTAAACTTGTCTGAAAAGGGGAACTAGCTGTTTTGTTTGAGGTTTGTTAATAAAAGACAAGTTGGGGTACAAACAGAAATTCCTCTCATTGTGCTTTTATGGTAAATTACATTGGATAAATATGTATTTTTTTTTGTGTATAACTCATTATCAGCATTTGAAAGTTTGTAAATGAGTCCCTTGTATGGTAGTAGAAAAGCAATGATCTCTAGTTTGATCTCAAATGTTTTAGAAATCTTGCATTATCTTTTCCTCCACTTGTTCCTCAGTGTGCAGACACGGGGTACCACCTCACTCTGAGCAGAGTAATGCAGGCCTTCCTGTCCAGTCGGTGGAGGGCCCAACAGAACCTCACCTTAGGACTAGAGCAGCTTCAGGGAGCAGTGTCTGGCCTGGACCAGAGCCATGACCGGGACACCCTCCTCCAGGACCACTATAACGCCTTCTCTATGCCCCTGCGCTTCAACTATCAGCCCCATGATGAAGACCTGGTGTGGGCTTTGACCCTGTTCAGCCCGTGTCCTTTTCCATGTTTTCACTGCATCTTTTTCTATAACAGAAATGTTTGTGCCCAGGTTACAGAAGTGAGTTTAGAGAGCGAGATGATCTGTGAGCTCGACACCAGGTTCAAACAGATCCAGACCAGGCTAAAAGCTCTGACTGACGAGACAGAGGAGGTAAACAGCCACATTATAGTTAGTATATCATAATGTTCAACACTTTATCCACTGTCGGCTCATTTAATTTGGTTGTTTGTATCGTTAAATCACATAATGTAGTGGTTGCATTGGACTGAAGTGCATTGAAAATGAATTTGAGACTTTCTTGAACGTAACGTAAAAGAACCCTAAAGCAAAAGGCATTATACTCAAGATCAATATGAAGCAAAACAATTATTTTAAATATACAGTAGAAAAAACTATTGGTTTGTCTGTTTTCCAGGCCAGTAAAAGCATGTCTGCAGCTCAGTCGATGCTGGTTGACTGTATATGTGAGGACGACCTGGAGCTCAGTGCAATGGCCCAGGAGAACAGCTCGGAGAGTGTTTCAGTCCAACCCAGTGTTGCCCGCCGTAAAGCCAACGTGCTTGAGCTGGAAACTGCCTACTTCACTGTGAGTTACTCGAGCTACTTTGAATTCTAAAATATAGACTTTGTTAACTGTTACTTTTTGCTGTCACATTTGATCCAGAGAGTGAAAGACTTTCTCGTGAACAGTTCTCTTGTAAATAAACTGCAAGCTAAACATGACTTGCTTAAAGTTGCCTTGGAAAAAGGTATCACTTCTGCATTTCTCACATATCAAATATTTCAAGTAAAAATAAATCCAAGTTGGAAACAGAACTGAAATTTTAATATTTTCCCTTTTTAGCTGAAGCATCAAATGGACATCAGCCAAGGTACAACGAGGTCACAGTTAAGTTTGTGTCAACATTTTCTCTATATTTATTTTAAAATGTCTCTAAAATTGCAGACACAAATTTGCTCGTGTGAAGAAGAATTGTTCGAGTGCAAATCTGATGCACAATCAGAAACTTTTTAATAAAGACCTGTTGTCGTTCATTGCGGTAATTTTAAGAGCTTTTCTTTTTGTTTTTTTCAGATTTTGACATTTATAAGTTACAGTTTTCTTTTTCACCTTCCAGGATTCAGGCCAGCAGATACCAATTGTTGTTGAAAGCTGCATTCGCTTTATAAATCTGAATGGTATGGAAAATAACTCACAAAACAAACACTAACAGAGAACAATACACAAAATATGAAAATAACAGAAATAGCACGGAACATATGCATAAACAAAATCACGACACATTGAAAAACAGATGGTGGTCCCACGTAGTCCAAAATCTGTAGAATTTATCCAGTTCCAAATTGAGTCCAAATGTGCTTTTTATTTTTATTTGGTTTCCATTTCCCTTATGTCCATTATAATGTCCATCCAGTCCTTGACTACAGGTTCGGTGATGGCGTTTTTCATTACCGCCAAATGTGTGCTTCAGAGATCTCCATTGATTGTATTCATGGCAGGAGTTTCAACCCCTCAGGCTTAGGTTACTATATTGATTAAATTTTGTCCACCATCTTATAAAAAGCGAACTATCAAGCTGCTTGGTATGTTGTACTTAAAAATTGGTCATGGCTGCAGAGCAAATGGCCCAGCAGTTTCAGGAACCGCGGCACTGCCTATAGCCTCATGGCTAACCTTAACCTTAACCCTAACCCTACCCGGCGCGGTCAAATAGCGCAGCAGTTTCAGGAGCCGCGGCACTGTAGATACTCCCTTAAAAATCAGGCTGTAATCCACTAATTTCTAGTCAAATCAATCATTCTGGGAAGTATTAGGGTCAGTTTGTACTCCAAACCCACAAATATAAAATTTTACCCTAAAATAATCTTTAAAACATTTTTTTTTTGTGATACCAGCTTTACTCATTCATATATTTAACAATGAAAACCAAGGTGGAATTTAAAATATTATTTTCTCTGTGCAGAGCTTGTTTCTACTTACAATTACTACTTATTACTTATTACTACTTATAATTACAGTAAAACACATCAGAGGCCAAACCTACAGAGTCTCAGCTTCACAAAGGCTCAAGCTAATTGTTTGTACTCCAAAGAGTCAGGAAAAGTTTCAGTTTTAATAGTAGGTAATTTTTTCAGGCATTTTAGGAAAAAATAGGCCCCCCAAGCTGAAGGGGTTTCAAGCCCCAAAATATATAGTTCTGAAATCAAAGGGAATGTCAATGTCATTGGCTTGTGAATAATGAGCTTTGACATTGTTTTACAACAAAACCTGTCACACTTTTCCAACAGAATTCCCCCAGAATGCGATTTTATGTGTTCTCCACTGAGATGTACATAAACTTTCCCATTCTTCGTCAGTCAAAATAAAGTTACCCTCTCTGTCCCATGTAAAAAAAAAAGATCAGTTGAAGTCATCTGGACTCTGTTTTTTGAAGAAATAAAAACGATAAGTTTCTACTCTTATCCAAAAGTCATTCTCAATCTGCGAATCAGGACCGGGAACTCAGATATTTATCCTACTCTGGGTAGGCCCTGCCCACTGGGCGGGACCTCCTGATGAAAAGGTGTTATTGGTTTCACCAGAAACTAAACCTTTGTTTTCTATCAAACTAGACTTGTTTTGATCAAGTATAATAGAACATAATCTGCATTGCAGGCACTTTTATTTAATAGTTTTAATTATGATTGTATTTATTAGTTTCATGAATTAATTAAAAATAAATGTCTTTGCTAGGGCTTCACCATGAGGGAATATTTCGGGTTCCAGGATCTCAAATGGAAGTGAACAGTTTGAGGGATGCATTTGAGCAAGGTAGGGTATATATTTCTTTTTCAGTATTATGTTGTAGCTCTCCCTGTCGAGCATTAATAATGTTGGGCAGTGTGTTGTGGGCTCCACTTTCAGGAGAGGACCCTCTGACCCAGCAGAGGTACAACCTAGACTCAGTGGCTGGAGTCCTAAAACTGTACTTTCGAGGTCTGAAGAACCCACTGTTTCCTCTTGAGAGCACAGGCCAACTACTGGAGTATGCACGTGAGTGTGTGATGGGATTAATAGCTTTAATCTGTGAATTGGGGATAAAAACATTTTTTCCCCCTTAGAAATAAAGGGTGAAGCTGACCGAGCAGCTCAGCTTAAAATGGTTGTTGCTTCTTATCCGAAGCCCATCATTGTTGTTATGAGATACCTTTTCGCATTCCTACATCAGTAAGTATAAAATACACAGGCCAACTCGCTGAAATATGCCCATATTGAGTTGATCATACTTCAATCGGGTGAATAGCAATACACTTGTCTTTAATGTGCATTTGTTTTGTGTGACTAGTGTGTCTCAGTACAGTGACGAGAACATGATGCAGCCGTACAATCTGGCTGTGTGTTTTGGCCCGAGTCTTGTGCGTGGAGCAAGTGAGGATGATGCGGTGATGCTGCAGCCTCAGATCAATGACCTAGTGAAGAGCATCATCCTTTTACACGAGCTGATCTTCCCCAGTCAGAGTGAAGTCCCAGGCCCTGTCTATGAGAAGTGCATGACGGAGGAGGATGACTGGTAAGAAAACAGATGATTTACTATTAAAAACAAATCCTATTGTTCTTTGCCCAATCATTTCATGTATTAAAATTTGAGCATCTGAAAATGATTTTTTTTTTTACATTTCAGTGAACCAGTCATGGAAGAAGAGGCGGAAGTTGTAGAAACATCCCAAGGTACAGATTGTTAGAGTCAGCTAACTATTGCATTTTAGCTGCTGTAATGGCAACTTACAGTCTGTTTTTCACTCTAGATTCAGAGGTGAATATCTCTGTTGAGCAGAGTTCTGTGCCAATTCAGAAAAAGGCTGAGAGACCCAGAGCCAACAGCTGTGCCTCAAGTGAGAAAGGCAAGTGGGCTGCAGCGTCAGCAGGGGGCAGTATTGGTTCAAGTGGAAAAGGAATGCTTCAAATTCCATTGGGACATCAGTTCATTCCAAGACGTGTCTACTCTCCTGGCTTTGTGCGCAAAGAGTAAGTTAGATAAGATAATCCTTTATTGTCCCACATGGGGAAAGTTGTACAAGATGGTGTCACAGCTGGCATTTGTGTGATGAATTACACAATATTTGTCTCTGTATTTCTATGTTTACAGGTTACGTGAAAGCATATCCAATGAAGATATTGTACAGTTAGACAAGGTTTGTTTTCCACTTAAGATATTCATGAGTTTCAGCTTCTTGTTTTTAATACATTTTGAGGAATTTTCAACTCATATATATATTTTTAAATTGTTAATGTCTATGGCAACGGTCCAAGTTTCTCTAAGCTATTCTACAGATGTATTTGAATAAGTGTTAGTACAAAAGCTATAGGGACATATACACAGGTAGAAGGTAACTAATTACTAATATGTTACTGTAATTGAGTAGATTTTGGGGTAAATGTACTTTTTTGAGTGGATTTTTAAATGTGTTCCGGTACTTGCAATTGAGTACAATTTTAGCAATGTAATTGTAATTACCGGTAGTTAAATTTAAATCATCAGAGTAGTTCCAATGTACAGCTGCCTCATCTGTCTTTGCCCCTTTCTAAACCTACAAACACACAAAACATCGCTGCGTCGTCTGGCCAGTTCAAAGAATATGCGGATTGTCATATTAAACAACTTAATTATGCTTTACATTGTTTTGTTTTTTCTTGTGTACTTTTACCTAAGTACAGATTTGGAAGCAGTAGTTGTAATTGAGCACTTTTTACCTTATTTTTTTAATATTATTTTGTGTATTTATTTTTAATTCGTTTTTCTTGAGTACAAATATTCTGTACTCTCTCCTTCTGCCCGTTTCATTACTATTTATATTTGATTTATTTTTTCTGATAGGATGTGTGTCACCAGATGGACTCTGTCTTCAAGGAGCTTCTTGCTCGACAAGCCTCACCCAGCAGCACCTTCAGTCCCTCTGCCCGGGCTCCCCAAAAGATAGGGAGACGAGATGTGCGACGGGGGAGAGGAGCGGGCCTGTTTAAGTCTGCAGACGCCTTTGACTGAAGAGCTGTACTCCATGGATGACAAGAAGGATGATACAAAAGTAAACAGAGTTGTAAAGTGACAGCAGCTTTCAGCACATGTATTCTTATCTGGCCTTTTCACCAGGAGGCACTTTGACCCTCCTGCGACTGCCCACCCTGTCCATACATTATTTGCAGACTAATAAACAAAACTGTATTACTTGAAAGTAAAACAAATTATTCAGAAATGTTTAGTCTTGAACCTTGAAACTGCACTTGCCCTGCGTAATTATCAGTTAATTACCCCAAATGTTTAATTTTCTAATAATTTCAATAATCAGTTGTCTGAGAAAAATGAAATAAATATGAATTCTGTTCTGGCCCAGTTGTCATTTCACTTGTATTGTAACTATTATTATTATTATTATTATTATTTTTTTAAATCTTGTATATTCTTCGTTCATATTAGTTTTAGAGGTCTTGGAGTTGTTGTTTCATTGGGCCGGTGAAACCATGGGTGACACAGGTGGATATTGTATTGAGATCATAGATATTGCTGCGTCTGAAAGTCCACACTCGTTCCCCTCGTTCACTACATAGTCCTGCACTATTTAGCACACGATACAGTGCACTCGGACACTCGGCTCACTACAGGACTACCCACAGTGCCGATGCATTTGTTTTATATCATTGTATCATTGTATGTATAAATGTGTCATGTATTGGTTAATTTTACTGATTGTTTTATTATCCTATGTTTGTTTATTTTGTGTTTTAACAAAAAGAGAACGTTTCTCATTGGGGTGTCCCTGTATAAATACATTAAATTACTATATTCTCCTCGCCACGGGTCACGTGAGTCGCGGGTGAAAAAAGTCTGCAAAACTTACATAAAAATAGATTTATGCAATAAATAATGGTCAAATCCGTCTGGAAAGCACATATTAGTGGAATAATAGCAAATAATCCCCATACAAGTCATGGATCTCAACTTTTGATGCCGACTGAAGCTAAGGTAAGCGGCTAATGCTAGCAACGTTGTGACGTAAGAGTCAACAGCGTATTTAAACAGCTCTTCTGCTTCGTTCAGACGTGTTCAAATAACCACGCAGTTTCAGGAGCCGCGGCTCTGTGGACACTCCCTCCAGTTAAAGACCCGTCACTGTTGCTTTTCCAGCTCTCAATGTATTGTAGTCATGGATCTATTATGATTGTAGTCGATATTATAATAGATCCATGGTATAGAGACTTCTTCTGTTACTGTTAATGGCGGTTGGCAGTCCCCATATTGCCACTTACTGACTTACTGTAGCTGTGCCATGAATCTATTATATTCAGGATAATATAATAGATCCATGTGTTAGTTGTAACTTCTTCTTAGGTGTTTTATGGCGGTTGGTATCCATACTACTACTACTACTACTACTACTACTAATAATAATAATAATAATAATAATAATAATAATAACTTTTATTTATATAGCGCTTTTCAGTGACCCAAAGACGCTGAACATATATTTACAGACAGGGGGGGACAACACGTACAATACACATTAATATACAGATAAAATGAACAAGACAGAAGAAGTAGAGAGAAAAAGATGGGGATGTAACAGGGGGTAGAAGAGTAGGCAATGGGGTAGAGGAGGCTAGGGGTAGGGGAGGTCATAGGCTTGGGTGAAGAGGTATGTTTTTAGGCGGGATTTGAATGTTGTGAGTGAGTACTACTACTACTTATACCACTATATACCAAATAAAACAAGTGGCTGCGTCCAAATGTGTACTATTCCCTACATAGGGCACGAATATATATATATATATATATATATATATATATATAAATATATATGGCATATATATACATAGGGAACCATAATAGTATATATATTATATATATATATATATATATATATATATATATATATATATATAATATATATATTGCATATATATAAGATAAGATAAGATAAGATATTCCTTTATTGTCCCACATGGGGAAATTTCATTGGTGCAACGCAGGTAGATACAGAGGTAGATACAGAAGAACAGATCACTTATAGGAAGTCTGAAAAACACTTTCAGTAGAAGATCTCCTATAAATAAATAAAAACTCCCATAGACAAATGAATAAATAAATACATAAATACCATTGCATGTGATCACGACAGTAATTGCACATGAATATGTGTCACGACAGCACATAGATTGCACATGAATTTCATAGTAATTGCACATGAATTGCACATGAATTCCAACAGCAATTGCACATATGACAGAATTGCACATGGTTAGGTCAGTATTGCGAGTGTTCAGTACTAACAGTTTTTGTTATAAAGTCTGACAGCAGCAGGAAGCAAAGACCTACGGAACCTTTCCTTCACACAGCGAGGGTGGATCAGTCTCTCACTGAAGCTGCTCTCCAGAGCGGACAGAGTGTCCTGCAGGGGGCGACACTCATGGTCAAGCATGGATGTGAGTTTAGCCAGGACCCTCCTGTCCCCCACCTCCTGCACCGAGTCCAGAGCACAGCCCAGGACGGAGCTGGACTTCTTGATGACTTTGTCCAGCCTCTTCCTCTCCCTCTCTGTGATGCTGCTGCTCCAGCAGACCACACCTACAGGAGCTGATGCCACCACAGAGTCGTAGAAGGTCTTCAGGAGTGGCCCTGTCACTCCAAAAGACCTGAGTCTCCTCAGGAGGTAGAGACGACTCTGGCTCTTCCTGTACAGTGCGTCCGTGTTATGAGTCCAGTCCAGTTTGTGGTTCAGATGAACACCCAGGTACTTGTATGAGTCCACTCTCTCAATGTCCCGTCCCTGGATGTTCACTGGTGAGGGGGCAGTGGGGTGGCGTCTGCGGAAATCCACCACCATCTCCTTGGTCTTCCCCGCGTTGATGAGGAGGTGGTTCCGCTGACACCAGTCCACAAAGTATACACACATCCGTATATACATAGGGAACTATAATAGTATATATATATATATGGCATATATATGCATAGGGAAATATATATATATATATATATATATATATATATATATATATATATATATATATATATATATATATATATATATATATATATATATATATATATATATATATATATATATATATATATAGCCACTTGTTTTATTTGGTCTCATGTGTTCTTTACGCTGACGTGGTCCACACATGACAATCCCATAATCCTTTGCTACGTCATCTCTGCGCATGCGTTGTAACGTTACGCTGAGGCGGACTTCCTTTTTCTCGCTGAAGAAACCAACAAGCTGCAGTTTTACCTTCTCTTTGGGAACACCACACATCTTCAGTTCAAACACAAACATGATCCGGATTGCGGCTTTCCTCGCTCTGGTTGTGGCTGTTTGCTCAGGTATGTTTGAGTCTGGGAATGAAAGAGGTGTTTGGCTTTTAGATCATGCTAATGCTGGTTACACGGCTTTTCTATGAACGGGGGAACTACACGAATACTAGCATAGGCTACTTCAGGCTCCACATCCCCAATAGTTGTGCATAAATGTGGTTTTACAGCATAATATATTGCAGCCTATAACCCTGACCCAGGTCTCGTGAGCATGGACACTATGACCCCCACATCTCCTGTATGAATACGTGTCTTTCTGAGCAGCTGCATTAGCATGCTTCATGCTGACAGTCTAAATGTTAAAACGAATATGTGATATGATTAAATGTTTGACAGGAGAGAGCTGCACAGAGCCTGTCATTACTCCATCGGCCTACACCACGTCAGACGCGGTCATCTCCTCAGAATCTGTCTTCATTGTTGAACTGAGCTTGACCTGTGCAAACGGGGCGCAGGTAAACGTAATGTCCCCTGACCCATCACTATAATGACTGCACACACTTCTCACACTTTCTTTGTCCCCAGAGTGTAACTCTTTATGCAGATGTGAATGGCAGACAGTTCCCTGTCACTCGAGGCCAGGACGTAGGCAAATACCAGGTGAGACCAGTATAGTTCAAATACTCCAATAAAGGACACATGGCACCAATGACTTGATTGAAGTGATTGAATTGGACAAATTTAAATGAGTAATAACTGCCAATTCAGAATGGATAAATCATTTTGGATAAGAGGTTAAAGGTCTTCCTCATAACCTTGACCAGTCTACTTTTTGAGACTTAAGTTACTTTCGAGCTTGTCTGGAGGTTCGCACAGCTATAAATGTCCTGATTGATTCCATCTTTCTTGTGTAATAGTGGACAACTGGACATTCATTAGATGCAATCCTTGCACCTTGAATTTTTGAGGCTACTTATTGAGATAGATTTGATTAACTTGAGTTGATTTGGTTTCAGGTTTCATGGAGCATGCCTCACAAACAGGCTGCCTCTGGGACGTATCCAGTCAAATTCTTCGATGAAGAGGCCTACAGCGCTCTGCGCAAGGTGTGTATTCAACCTTTCCATCAGAACATGAGTTACACCCAAACAGATGTGTTCATTTCATGTTGTATTTTAAGGCCCAGAGGAATAATGAAGATGTGAATGCCATCCAGCCTCTTTTCTCCGTCAACATTGACCACCGGGTGAGATTTTATGAAAAAGACTTAATGCAATTTTATTTTCACAATATTGTTGACAATATTGTTGCTTTACTCTGTGGAGATAGATTTAACATCCAGGTTAAATAGTATTCAACACTGTTGCTGTGTCTAGTAAAGTTTTGTTTTCTGTCCATCAATCTTGTTTTAATCTCGTTTTTAATCTTTCTGCAGGGAGCCTGGAGTGGCCCTTGGGTGTCAACTGAGATAGTGGCTGCACTCATCGGCATCTTGGTCTATTACTTGGCTTTCAGTGCAAAGAGCACAATCCAGGCATAAACTGAACACTAATGTTTTAACAATTGGATCATGATGAAATAAATATGAAAGACTGGCTTCTTATCAGAGTTGACCAACATCTTTAAGTCATCTTTAATGAGGAAGGTCTGCTGCACTCTTATTTTTATTCAGACCGTGTCTGTGCTCTCTATCTTGGCCATTGACAGCTTTTCTTTTGTGGATTTGTCTTGTCAAAACTTTTTTAGTTGTATTTTTTATTAAATCTCAACCAATAAACCTGGACCACAAGGTTGAAGTTCATAGAAACCACCTGGATGCACTGATCAAAGATTAAGAATGCTTAAGGAATCTCCATAATGTTGAGTGCACTGGCTGGTGTGAAGGTGCTGAATGAAAATGTCTCTTTCAGTAAAATTAATAAATGGCTTTTTCATTTTGCAATTCTGTTGTATTTCCTTATGCAATAGACCACTGATGGAGTGTTTCCCTTTCCTCTAATGCTATATGCTGTCATTGTGTAGATCTTATTGTTTTAGATTTAAGAGTCTAGATCATGGCTTAAAGACTGACTCTGAGACCTCAAATCTCCTTAGACTATAGCTAAAAGTGTGAAAGATGTACGAGCAGATAATCTCAAAACAAGAGTACGGTCTTCTGTAAAAGTAATTTATACAGTTTGTAGGGTTTTGCTCAAAGGCATATGTCTCAAATGAAAGCAAACTTGTATGGAGATGTTTCATATTTGTCCATGTGGTCGACCCCTGGAGGGTAAGTTCTTTTTGGAGAGACTTCAGTGAACATGGGTATTTCTGTCTATAGAATTCCTCAACAGTCGACATGGAACAAACACACAGCAGCTGATCCGGGATCGTGTCACGTATGAAAAAACCTCTGACACTATAGTAAGATAATCAGTGGCCTTCTTTTAGTTTGAATTAAGTTCAAGTTTTAATTTGCAGTGACAAGTGTTGAGCACACGGGGGCAGCTTTGTGCTGCAGGTCACTGCTTAGTGTCCAGTGCACACTGCCAAGTTACTGCAGTCTTTAGGCAGCAGTTAATGTAAAATAATTAATTGTTTAATAGACTGGAACACGTCATTCCATCACTAAAATGTGTCATCTTTATAGGTCCATTTAATTATTAGTAGTTTCCCCACAGATACACATTTGCACTGTCCATTTCAGGCCACCTCTTCTACATTCTGAACAACACATGTCACTTTTCACCGCCCCTTCAAGACTAATGTTGTATATGAGTAACATGACCCTCCTGCATAAACACTGCAGAGTCGAGAGAATTTAGCAACTTTCTCATATGACAGCTTTTCTGTGTCTGTCAGTAAATGCAGCCTCGCTTTTGAAGGGTGAGCGCCTGTCATCTGTCTTCCATCATCTTGGCACAGCTGGTTGTTCAGAAAACACTTTCAGATTGGATCCACACTGGTATTATTACTGTGGGAAATGGGGTTGTTGGAATATAAGTAGCAAATGGCATAGGGCTGTTTTAATTGATCCTTTAATTGTTACAAATAATAGGCAGTTGTTAAATAAATAATAAATAATGTGGATTGCATTTGAAATAGGCTACTGGACACAAGAATGCATCTGGTTTCTTTTAAAATCTATAGAGGTGAACTTGTCATTGCCAATGCACTTCTATATCACGTGGGTTGAGGGAGGGTGGGCTCATTGTTTTCATGTAAATAATGCAAAGGGAGGTCCATGTTTTTCTTTGGCTGTAATGCATCTCTGTCCCTCATTCATGACCCCGTGACCCACAAGAAATTGGCAATAATTATGTGATAAAATACGTAGAAAATACTGAATAAATAAAAGTGTGAATAGAAAAAACAAATTGTGCTGACCTTGGTCTTTCCTTTGCAGAGGTTTAGCCCAGGTTCACACAATTGAGGCCCATCCCTTCCCATTGTATGCAATATTTTTAGTCATTTGTCTCTGGAAATAAACATTTAGAGACATTTGATTACTTTGATATAGCACAATAGCAAGAATATACAAATGTCTATAGGCATACCCTAAAGAAAAATATTTTTCAAGTAAAAATGGAGCTGACTGAATATTGCTTTTCATGTGTGCATATTCTGTAGTAAATGTTATTATGACACATTTTCAAAGACCTAGGAGGTGAGATGGTGAGAATATGCATAAAGCAGGATGGGATTTGGAAAGTGTTTTGGGTTTTGAGACAGAGCAAAACCAGAGTGACATCAGAAACATTACTGAGATCCAGTAAAGTGTAAGGAGGGGTTGTCGCACGAATTATTCTCACATGAAGTCACACTCTGTACCTCATATAAACACTGTTTTTTACTGCTCACACGTTTTGTAAATCCCAAAAACAAAAATCAGGCAAACCCAATAATAAGTATCTTCACGCCTGCTTCCCCTTCCGACCACTGAAATAATAACATATTGTTCTGCTTAAGTGTGAGTGTACGCAGGTACTCGTGTACACAGAAAACAAATAGGAATCGAAATAGGCTTCTGAAGTATTTTGTTTTTGGTACATACTAGTGCCGGTAATTCTTACACCACTGGCGATTAATTAAACGCTATACTGCGGAATGTCCCGGACGAAGCAGTAACATCTCTAAATTACATGAAAAGTTACATAGTGCACTTTAAAAATATGTTAATGGTGATGTAGACGAAGACATGAACATGCTGGCAAATGCGAGGCTGCTGTGCTGAGTCATCATTATATATTTATAATAGGCCTTTGTGAGCCTAATTATTATTATATCCCTTTTGTGTATTTTTTTAATTTTCATCTTGATTTTTCTTGATCTTAGTGGACTGCGGACTTCCTCTCTATCCTGCAGTCTTTGTGCATATGCTTGAGACAGTCGATAAAGTCAATAACAGGCCCATATGTGAGTGCGTTTGTCCTCTTTGGGCTCCCTGATAATCCTCTTTCCAGTCGAGTGGCCTTTTAAGAAACAACCTTATACGGAGAAAAGCACCAATGCCTTTACTCCAACACGAGACACCTCTTCACACATCACAGTCAGAGGTCAGCCACGTCTAAGGCCTGCTTTTTCTTTGTGTTCGGCTCAGAGTTGGCAGTGGGCCATCCTGTTAAACGGGAGCAGACACATCACAACAAACCAGCAGTGGGCCCATAAATCTTGTAAAAGCATGTCTGTATAAAATACAGTTTTATCAGGCTCCGTTTGTACTAGAAAGAAATTGCCGGCTTTTGTTTTATCGTGAATACACGACAGTCTTTGATAATCAAAACAAGGTGGGGAAGAGTGATAAACCCCTCCTGATCTCCTTGGATATCCTGGGAATAGTTCTCCTCTCATGCTGTATCTATAGAAAAATATGAATACAAGTGTGACTATATTTGGACAAAAGCAGCTATATCGCATCCTCAATCAAACATTGTATATAATTAAAAGGAACGTGAGAAAATAAGTGTTTGGAAGGGACTGATTCCAAAAGTAGTGTCAGCGTGCTCTTACACCCGTGAAGAGCTCTTAATCATCAGAACTACAACTCCTACAGATCTAGTTCCAGTTCTTTTTAACATCTGCTGCAGAAGAGGAAAGCACCACATTTGTACACTCTTACCTGGGACTTTCCTCTTTAACGTGAACTCACTTTTCAACAAACTGGCGCTGCAGATGAGACGAAACAGAAACTTTTCTTCATCTCCTGTTTTGTGCTTCACCGAGACGTGGCTCAGCTCAGATGTACTGTACAGCTGGAGGGTTTCCAGCTGCTCCACACGGACAGACAAAGGGATCTCTCCGGGGGAAACACAGGAGACGGAGTCTGTTTTTACATTAACAACGTCTGGTCTTCAGATGTGACTGTGATCATCAAGGACTGTTCTCTGCTCTGGAATATATTTTCATCAACTGCAAACCATTCTAATCTCCACTTGAGTACATCTCATTCATTCTGGCCGCTGTTTACACACCACCAAACATGTAAGAGAGCGCACGCTTGCGGACCAGGTTTTGAGTGTGGAGCGGACCTTCCCGGACTCCTTGTGTATTATCCTTGGCGATTTTAACAAGGGAAATATCAGCCATAAACTACTAAAGTACAAACAGTTTATTAAAGTCCCGACCAGAGATCAGAAAACGCTTGATCACTGTTACACAACCCTCAGCAACGCCTTCCGCCCTGTGGCCCGAGCTGCTCTTTAGATCATGCCATGGTTCACCTGATCCTCACGTGCATACAGAGGCTGAAGCTCTCCAAACCTGTAGTGAGGACTTCTAAGAAGTGGACCAATGAGGCAGTGGAGGAGCTACGTGTGTGTTTGGACATCACAGACTGGGAGGTTTTCAGAGCTGTCACAGATAGTTTGGATGAGTATGCGGACATTGTGACATCATATATTTGATTCTGTGAGGACAGCATTACACCCACACAAATCAAAGTAACTTTGAATAATGACACACCCTGGTTTGCACAAAAACTGAGGCAGTTAAGGCAGCAGCGCACAGGGCCGGTGATAGAGATGCAAAGTATGGATTTAGCAGGGAGGTCGAGAGCTAGATCACGTCTGAAGCAGCAGTTCTCTGACAACAACCCCGCCTCTGTGTGGAGTGGGTCCTGACTTCTCACTCACTACAAGCTTAAAGCTCCTCACGCTGCAGACAACCATGTGTGTTTTTACCATCACATGCAGTCTGAAGTATGAATAACAATGATGGTGACTGTATCTTTTCATATCACAACTATACCTTTCATGGTTTAAAGTTGTGAAGAAGAAACAAAGTTAAATTAAAGTGGTGTATAAAACAAATGGTTGGAATGGTCGCTCTTCTCTCTAGTATAAATAGCAGTATCAATTCTAGCTCCTCTGACTAGAACCTTCAGATTGACAATGGCTTGATTTCAAATGTTTTGATTTCAGAAACGTTGTCCAGAAGACTTGATGAGATATCAAATGGTTGGATGGGTGTTATTTTTCTTTAAATATGCTATTTTAGAATATTTTTGTGGCTATAGATTTTCCTAAGAGAAAAAAAAAATCTGCTTGTTTTGCTACTTTGTTTGAAGCGCAACTCAAAAACATGAGGCGGTTGCGTAAGAACTGATGGTCTGGTCAGTTTAGGGCTTCTTAACTTAAAAAAAGCAGTAGCCTGTGTGTAAGGCTGTGTGTTTGAGGCTGGGGGCCCCGCCATTCTTCGGAGCCACTCACACGGACCATTTTTAACCAGTATTGGATTGATTTTCACCCCATATGACAGCATCAGAGCAGGATCGTTTATTTCACTTGTATCCCATAACGGCTCAGACAGGAAACAATGGCCCGTAGTAATAAAGAAGTGACCTTGAATTTAGATACCACTTAAGTCCAGGCTGCAGTGAGCGACAGGACAGAGGTGGTTCCTGAGGTAGACTGACAAACACTATATACTGTATGTGGTCGGTCTGAGCTGTCAGTCTGAAGTATCCATCAAACGCACTGACATCGGAGGAAACAGGCTTTGATCCCACGCATGAGTCAAATGAGATTTAAGTTAGAAAAGATTTACAATTTCTTTGTTTCAGGCCTTTGATTCCCACTGTATCAGCCTTGTTTGTGCATTCTCTTCCAGATACAACATTATTTTTTCCTCCAGACGGTATAAATAAACTAATAGAATCACAAAACGCAAAGGATTTTTTTTTAAATGAAAAAAAAAAAAACAGTAAGTTTGTATTCACCGCACATATTAATTAGGATTTCTGCACATTTTCGTCCTGTGTAGACTGACAGTGAGAAGAGGAACCAAAACATTTACTCTACTCTGAGAGATACAATTTCATCCAAAAATAAATGTAACCGAGTAACTATAACTGAGTGCTACCCACCTCTGCCCATGGGTATATTTTAGCTCGTTAGGGCGTGTTCACACTTCTAGTCCACTTTATTTCATCCGCACCAAAGCAAGGGTTTAGGGTTAGGGTTACTAACTAAGTGCATGCTGTTTTGTCTTCACACTTGTCAAAAGGGACCTTGTTGCTTTCACAAATAGCAAGCAACATAGAGCAAGTTGTAATTTATTTTGTCAAGTGGCCATGCAGTTACTTCCACTCGAGTCCACTGCAGCTCAAAAGTTCACGTCCTGCTCTGTAAAAGTCTAATGGACCTGTGCCATTAATCTGTGCGCAAGTGAAGTTTGGCCCTTTCAACACAAGAATCATCATTTGACCTCTCAACTTCCCGACAGGAAGAGAAATACACAGGGACACCCCGACGCTTTGGGAGAAGTTAGTCTATTTCCTGGTGAAACAAAAGTCAGTCCCGGAGTGCTGTTGCCATGAGCCACTCGTTTGGCACAAAATCAAAGTGTCCCGTGTGTGTGTGTCTGGGGGAGTAGATGTGGACAGACGTGCTCCAAGGCCCAACTGCAAGGCCGGGCTGGGGAAGAGGTGAGGCTTCTGCTACGACCCAGAGATATCCTGTCAGCACCACATCGTAAACGAAGAGCTCATTACTTCCAGGGAAACTACACATGTGATATACATAGCCTGGCCATATACAGTAATAGAGGCTACACATTACGCAGATCCACTGTTCTTATGTAATAGATGAAAAAAGAAAGTCCATATTATGATTTCAAGTAAGCAGTTGATGGGGAGAATAGCTTTATGCACAAAAAAGTGATATCAAAACTGTACATACAGACATACAGTACTGAGCTTATGATAATATTTACAGTAATAAATAGAGCATTATAGAAATATGGCTCACGGTATGATACAACACGTCCAAACATCCTGCTGCAGACGGCGGTAGCTTCCTCTAAGAATAACAGTGCTGACATGGTTTGAACACTGATCCCGAGGGAGCCCCTGGTCAAAAATGTCAGCAGACGTTACAGACACTGACATGAAGTGACTGAACATTGGCTGCGTCCACACTAAATGGAAAAGTGACTTGATTTGAGGTCAGATTACAAATGTACTTTTTTCAGTAGCTCAGTTCAAAAGGCAAACTCTCAAAATACAATGTCGATACTTGATGAGTAAATGTTTCATTCTAATTATGATTTAACAATATTTTTCTAATATTTCTTAGTTTTAACATTTTCAACACATTTGTAAAATAAATACTATTTCAACGTTAGTAGTATATAGTAGTATTTTTTAAATTGACAAAATAGAAACAAACAGGTTTGCAGTTCAATCGGTAACATACAAACATACTTTCTACACCTAAATCCCAACCATATATTTTAAAATTATAAAATCTATCTATTATTTAATTAGTGTATTTTTAATTTCCTTAAAAGGGGGAATTATAAGTTATAATGTAGTTTTAATTATGTACACAATAAGAACAACACTTTAAAGACCTGAAAAACATGTTTTTAGATGGACTGCTGCTAAAAGACAATCTTGCACTTACATTCATTATGAAGCTAGCTTACATTTAATAATGTGTCATGTCCCACATGTTTAAATAAATACACTGTACACTGTCATTACTGTACATGGAATGCTGTTTCCTGCCTATGCCCCTAATGTCCATGTTTGTCCAGGAGCAAACAGGAAGTTCATTTCTGTACCATATACTTGTGTTTCTACAGAATAAAACACATAATTGAGTCCCGGTTGGTTGCGGGAACCTGGATTGTTAATTTGTGTTATTGTGGTCTGTACTGCCCTCCCGCATGTGTTTGTTTGTGAGTGTGCCATCGCACTGTTGACCTGTTCGCATTGATCCATGAAGCTGCATTTCTCAAGGGGCAACATCTGTTTTCACAGAGCGTCTCTGTCCACTGCTAAAATAAATCACTATTATTCTTTCAAACCGGAGTCCTCCTGAGAGAATATTAATTCAGCTCCAAACATCCACCCCTAATCCACTTTCTTTGATTTAAAAAAGTTTGCTCACATTATTACATTTCTACATCCTTTTGAGGAAGCTCGTTGCGTGTCTCTCCCATTGTCAGGGAGCCTCCTTCGTTTTGTTTTTACACGGCCACAGTTCAAATGTGTGCTGCTTTACACATTAGGTGTGGCCAAAGACCATTATGCAGTCGTCTGGCCCTGCATTATTGTGGCACGACTATCTCAAAAGGCCAAGAGACTCTTGTCTCTCTTGAGATGTTAATGCACAAGGACTCAACAGAAGCCGAGGTGAGAATCTCTACATTCAAGGGCATCTCGAATTGCAGATGCTGTCACAGACTTTCACAGTCTATCCTCTGGTGCCCCCATAATCTAGTGCTGACATCTTCAATGACACCCTTCACTGTGCCGAGGAGGGGCTCTGTGATCACACACAGGTCCTGATAGTGCAGCTGTGGAAACAGCTGGTGAAGGTCAGCTCTCTGTCCCAGGGCAGAGGTGTAGTGAGAGAACCAGCTCCTCAAAGATGTGTGATGTTCATTAGTCTGTCAGTACATGCCATCCTTGGTGGTGGAGGTGTGTGTGGCGGTGGAGTCATCAGGCAGCGAGCCCCTACGCGCCGACCGAGAGCCACAGCGCAGCAGGTGCTGCAGCTCTCGGGACACGCTGCTGGAGAAGGCCGTGTAGATCCAGGGGTTGGTGCAAGAGTTCAGACTGGCTAACAGCATCAGGATAGTGAAGGCCACGTCTGCGGAGACACACACACATTTTACAAAAAATATTTAGAACAAATATAGATACATTTACTGAAAGCCTCAGGACTATTTTGAACACTGTATATAAACCAAACATAAACAGACCACAGCAATTCAGTTTGAATATGGGACACATATTGTTTTATAACAGAAATATCCCGGTGGGACTACTCTAACACAGACTTCCTCTTTTTGTATTGCTTTTTTTTTCTTTCCAATAACTATTTCCTCTGTGTGTCAGGTTAAACATGATTTGACTGGAGCAGCTGAGGAAAATTGTTGGGTCTAGAGTGCACGGGGCATAAAAGGGGACCGTGATCAGCTGTCTTATTGGGCAAGTTTGCAGGATGTAAATGCGTGTGTCGTATTTTGCACATGAGAAACCTCCGTCTCTTTAGTGTGTGTGGGCTGCAAAGACCTCCTGTGTGCAATCGACATTCTGATGACATGTCAACATCTGGTGCTGTTTCAAAAGCTGAAACTAGTCGCGATTTAGTGCCTCACATTAACATAGAACATGCATATTAGAACATAAGGTAGCACACAACAATGAAAAATGACTAAAGGACAAAGAGCCTGTAAACATGTGGTTAATCCAAATGATGTTGTGGCCTCGAGCAAAGTATTTGTTTATTTGCTGCTCTTTAAATAGAGACAGTTAAATCTAGAAGTAATCAGAGATCCTACTTTCAGAGTCAAACAGTTCCCAGGACATTTTCACCGCTTGTTCTCTTGACCATTTATTTCAGAGCAGTAAACTATATTTATAATGTTATTAGAATTATTATCAAAATATCACTATTATTAAGGTTGTTGAAGTTTTCTCAGATCAGCTTTCAAATAGAACATGCGGTTCACAAAAAAAATGTTTACTTAGTCTTTTCCTTGATCTAGAAAGTATGTATATAATATGTATTAATCGGACTTCCCTTATCTAAAAACAAGAATGTGCATTTATTTATTTATATATATATATATATATATATATATATATATATATATATATATATATATATATATATATACATTGTACAGCATATTTAAAGGCCAATAATACAAATAATATATAAAATATGTCTTATAAATATTTGCAGTACTATAAACAGTATGTGTATGGAAAATGTGGTCTACCGTCCTTTGCCAGTTTCAATCTTATTTCGCAACGGAAATTTGCTGACCTGTGCTAGCTTTCTCACTACAGTGTTCATGGAGCCAAAGAGAGCAAGTCTGCTTTGGAAGCATATGGAAGAATATTTTTAACATGTTATAACCTAAAAATGTCTTAACCTATGACATGAATGGTTTTCTTTACTTTCATGATTCTGCTTTCTTTTTAACTAAAGGGTGTGTCCATGGGCTATTTATGGTGCATAACTGCCAAACCATTCCTAGTCAAAGCATAATCCTACTAGGTAAACCGCCTGTGCCGGTATTTCAGCACCAGTCGACATGGTCACATTTGCAGGACTAACCTTGGTCAGGAGGGTGGGGGTCCCATGCTGCCCACAGTTGCACTATAAAAAATGGCGACCAGCAGACAGTATAGACCAGGACGATCACCAGAGTCATGCGGACGGTCTTGGACATAGCTTTAGTGATGCTGGGGGGTGGGGTGCTGGGGTGTGGCGGTGCTGAGGCGGGGTATTCAAGTGACTCCACTTCGTATGAGGTATGGGGCTCCTGACATTCAGAGTTGTTTAGAGTAGTTGTGGCTGTTACATGCTCATTGTGGCAGCTACTGTACTGTAAAGATGATGTCACATGGTCATAACACTCAGCTTTGCTGTTTGTGTGCGAGTTATTATTGACACCCTTTAAAAGCTGGTGGGCCCCTCTCGTGTCTCTGCTCCCTGCTGCAGACGCCCGTTGTGTCCTATCCCTGGTGCTCCGCTCCTCATCTTTTTTAAAGCTATTAAAGCAAAACAGGATCTTGCTCTTCTTCAGTTCGGCCATTACTATCCGCTCTGACTTGAGATAGATATTATTGTGAATCTCCCTGAAGATCCTTATCTGAAAGAGAAAAGGTTAAAAGGGTCAAATGATTACTCTGCAAACAATGACCAAATGTTGGTAAAGCCTTGTTTGCCTTTCAGCTGTAATGGCCACTGACATTGGCAGGAAGTGTGATTGTGTGCATGTAATGACCTGCCCAATGTAGTACAAAATACAACTCTTCGTTCACTGTAAAATGTGAAAAATGTTGTAAAATGTGACCAAAGCTGAGTAATACCTCACACTGCGGTACACACATTATCTAGAGAAGACAATAACAGATTGTAAACTGGTGATTATGAAGTTTATTGTTACTAATCATCAGCAACCTTTAGGCTTTAAATTAGATTTATGAGATCATAAAATTTGTGGTTACAAACAGAAAAATTAAGAGAGACACTTATTGTGTAAACACAGGCTTCACTTTGTGGACGTCCTTCAGCAGAAACAAGAGCTACAGCTGTGGGTAAACTTGATCATAAATAGGTCGTGTTTGGCTGAGTTCTGGAACATTCCTGCTCCTGGCAGGAGGTGCCCAGAGTGGCACACTTTGAGAGGCAGTCGCCTCAGCAATGGTCCTCCAAATGCTGTGTTAATTAGGCGAAATAGCTAGACCTAGGAAATATGTCTCCCTAAAATAGAGCTGCAGCAAGAGCTAACGGAGGCAGCCCAGTATGTGTCTTGGGACGTCACATAACACTAACCGCAGCTCCATTTGGGTTATTGAACAAGGTTTGCCAAATACACCCCTCCTAAAAACAAACAGCGCCACACCCACACCACATGTTTTGAGATTATATAATGTTTCATGTAACACAGAAACTGGCTAAAGCCTTTGAGAGAGCCGAACAGGCTTGTCTCACCTGGCAGATGGTGATGATGAGCGCAGGCAGCAGGAATACCACCACAGTCATCCATGTGACGTAGGCCTTGAGACCCCACGGCTCGGTGAAGTGGCCCCAGCATTCAAACTCTCCGGGTGCCACTTCAGAACGGGAGAAGATGAACACCTGCCCGAGGCAAAACCTGCGGTCAGTCCACCAGTAAACTTTGTGAGGTGAGGTACAAGCGACCTCACGGGGGGAAAACACACATCTTGAGACCGGCTGCAGTGACCGTGTCTCATTTCCTATCCACCATGTGTTTTCTTCAGTATGTGTCTGAGCTCCTACCTGTGGTATACTCAGAACTAGGGCCAGCCCCCAGGCCACCATGG
Source organism: Eucyclogobius newberryi (assembly GCF_026437365.1). Lineage (NCBI taxonomy): Eukaryota > Metazoa > Chordata > Actinopteri > Gobiiformes > Gobiidae > Eucyclogobius > Eucyclogobius newberryi. The sequence goes on along the minus strand of NW_027315801.1, from coordinate 31,298,222 downwards.
CCGGTGTGTTCCAGCGGGACATGACTCCCCCACGATAGGCCTGCAAAGGGCAGCAGATGGCGTGGTGCCTGTCCACTGTCATGGCAACTATCATGTAAGATGAAGCAAACATGCCCACTATCTGTAAGTACTTGACACAGCGGCACAAGATATCGGGCCCCTGGAATCTTTCGGTGATGTCCCAAATCATCTGTGGAAGGACCTACAGGGAATACAGATTAAAAATGTGCTTGATTATTAAAAAAAGGATTAGTGTACTGTAAGCACGCACGTCTAAGGCCAGTGCACTTGTCAGCACATTCAGAGGAAGGCCATCATTACAAAACCAGTGCATTGTTTGGGATTTAGTGGTATCTATTGGAGATAAATTCCACATGCCTAACACTGTCCTTTTAAGCTGGTTATTATGTCCGCCGGGCCAATACAAGTCTCTTTGTGTTATGAGCTACTATAGAAACAAAAATACAATGTTGAAAACAGGACAATATCAAATTACCGGGAACAAAGACTGATATTCAATACTTCATTATTTGCTCTGACCATTTGCAGACTTCTATAAACTTGTCACATAGATAACACTATACTTCTGTTATGTATGTATTTTAAAACAAATATCGTTTAGCATTTTGGCTTCATGTCTCCCCTGGGGCCACTCACAGAATCACGTGGCCCTTGCGTCTGAGGTAGTGAGGGAGCAGCTGCAGGACATAGGTCTCTTCCGAATACCTCCCAGATTTTTACACTCCCGCACTGCATCACATTGTTATATATATACACGGCAAATGTTCGTTGTGTCAGGCTCAACACTGCAGTTTACCAACGCAATCCTGTTCCTAAGTAATCTGAAATATATGCTCCCCTTGAACAGAGGTCATAGTCAAAACTCGTGAATGTAGATAAGGCCATTAGTAAATTTTGGAATAAAGAAGGCTTTAGCATACTAATTGAATGATAATTTGGAAAGATAATAATCTAAGCTAAATACTGGATTTGGCTAGCCTGGTAAGCAGTGAATAAACAGTGAGAGGCCATATAAAGCCACACAAATGAGGCCGTAATGTGTGTCCAGTAAATGTTATTGAGTTTTAAAGATGAATTGTACATGGCCATTACTTTAACCTTGACAGTAAAACAAATGTAGTTTTAAAAGTGTTCAAAGCCACTGCTGCAAACGGTCTGCAAAGAATCATTGACCTTCACAATACATCAGGACTCCAGCTTAAAGAGCGACTAACCCAAGACTAACAATAAACTGCGAAGGACCACAGCTACAATAGATAGAGCTCAGGATGGAACGTCAAAAATGGCTGATACCATGGAAATCCATATTGTTTAGAGCAACCCAATACACAGCTGAGTCACTACTAGTAAGTACATTTATCATTGTAGGTGAAATGGGGACGAGACTGGGAAAGGGCATTGCAGCAAATTGTCAGAGCCAGAATCGAACTCACAATGCTACGGCCACCGAGCAGCACCATTCACGGTGCACAGTTTGAAAAAAATCAGTAGTATGAGGTAATATATAAAATAATATAGAATACAATATTTAGTAATAAATAAATAATGATAAAAGTGTTTGTTTATACAACTAAATCAAATATTTGATAGTTATACATCCAGATACTGTACAATCTAATTAAAAAAAAACATTTGATCATAATTTACTTATTTTTCAAGACAAATTACACAGGATAAATGTGCAAATATTTACTGACACCTTCCAAAGGGTCTAGCTTAGTCAATTGTCATGTGTACAAGTACCACTATTGAAAAAACTCTTCAGGTTAGACTGGACCATGTTCACCACTGGGTCTGAGGTGTTGTGTAAACATAATGCTAACGTGTCAAATCTCCAGATCTTTTAAAAAAGAGACCCTAAAACTGTTCTGAACATGTGATGCAGAAAAACAGCATTCCCCAGCCCTGTTTCCAAAGCCAATAAACTGACCTGGAAGAAGGCCACCACCAGGTCGGCCACACACAGGTTCACCATGAACACGTGCATGGGTGCGTTCTGCTTCCGCCGCCGCAGCAACACCCAGAGCACAAAGCTGTTCCCCAGAGTCGTGAGGGCCAGGATCACCCCCAGGATTGCGATCTCTGCCCGGGCCAGCCCCACGTCCCGCACCCTAGGCTGGGGCAGAGTGTAGGGCGAGCTGGTGCTGGAGGCATTCTCAGAGAAGAGGCCGAATAAGGATCCCCTGCTGTGAGAACTGTTGAGCGAGTTGAGTTCAGAAACAAACGAGAAGTTGTTGATGAGTCCCTGGTCAAACGCAGAGGAGAGGCCCAACCCATCCAAGGATGTTTCTACACGGATGCTTTCCATGCCTGAAAAACAAACATGAGTTATGCAGAGGGGCTCAGACAACCCCAAGAGCCAAACTAGACAAAGTACTCACTGCAAAGTCATATGAAAGCAAACCACATTATGATCAAAATGGCCAAGTCTATACTTCTTTAATGGTGTCTTAAATTGGGTATTGTTAGTAGGGTTGTCAACAGTATCAAAAATCAAATACTACGGTAATCGATACCAAAACTAGAATTGAAACTAGAAACTCCTTTGAAGTATTCATTCTAAAAAATCCCAAAACAGGAAAAAATGTTTGCCTTTTCTGAACAGTTCTATAACGATCTTGAGCTTTCTCAGAATTAGTTAGTAATGTGAACTGAATCCCAAATCAAATCACAAAAAAATGCCATTACAGCCCAAATATAATGTCATGTGAATATTGTTTTGCTGTTGAATAAGCTTTAGCTGTTTGTCCATCTCATGCCTTTACCTCACAATTGGCCTTGTCCTGCGTTTGCCCCGTACACTTCCATTTTCAACCCCATCTCCGTTTCCTCCACGCACTTTTCCTCCCTGTTCGTCTCGACCCGCAAGTCCAACAGTCGGTCGCAATAAAATGGATGTTTATTTTGAGGCGCTCGGAGAGTCAATTTTTCAAGCGGAAGTATAAGTACCTGCATGACTAATTTGATAGCAATGTTGTGGGATGTGCCCTCTTTTGTTAAATAACCAGAAAAGCCACAAGTGAAATGTTGCCCAATATAACCAGGGCAGTAAGTCTCCGACAATGATGACTTTTATATGTCAGATTTACAAGTTTAAACAATGCAAAGGAATTACGAGCTGCAAATGCAAGACAATGCAGGCTAAAATAAGAGTAAACCCCAGGTAGTATTGTGCAACTGCATGGGACTAACGGGACATTACAAGGTTGTTCTCAGTACTCCACTGAGATTTAAGGGCCAATTTGCCTGCAATAGCTTACTCACAGTAGGGCGCAGCAGATCAGTCAGCTGAGCACAATGTCGAGAGGCTGGCCGTGCTGCAGGAATGTATTTTTATGACTGGTTAGGCCAACTGGACATCTCTGTATGGCAGGAATGTGCGCCAAAACAATGAGGCGACTCATACACAGGTGGAGAAATGACTGATAGACGTGAAACAGATGTAGCGATGAATGACCAAAACTTCTAGATTGGCCTGGTTTTAGACACTACTTCCCTATAGCACTTGCAATCAGATCCCAAACTATTGTTTGTTTGCGGTTTGTATTTAGTAGAAGCCGTCAGTGATCCGCGTTAGTGAAGTGATAGGCGTCATTTTTATCACATGCAAACTGGTTAGACGCTTTAGTCACATGGTCTTTGTTTTAATCGTCTCAGATAAATGAAAGGGAATTCACTGTGTCACAATACTTGCCAGTTTACTTCACAAGAGTCAAGTTAAGTTGTAAAATAAAGCTAAACTAGGTAAATTGGTGTTTGTACCTGGACCTCACGCTGAACCTCACCTGTACGTGACAATTATGTGCAGCAGCAGAGTGAAACGCCTCCCATGGTGGGAAAAAGTCTACACACTGAAGAGAACTTATGCCTAAAGTTAAAGTGCATATGACAGGTTAGACTGCACTTTCCACAAAAATATAGTGATCATATTTAGAAATTTACAAACGGTGTGACCGATTCTTAGCCCAACTGACAAGTTTATGATTGTGCTTGCAACACATGTGACAGATGTAAAGGCAATTCCATAACTCTTACCTGGCAACCACATTGTAAACCAGGGTCAATCTAAATTACACAATAGTCATGATTTGATAAATAATATTACCTGATAACAGCTTTGTTTTGTTAAATGGCTGTTTAAACTGAAAAATGTGTCAGTTGCGAGAAAGAGAATGTCGCTTATAACAGAGGGATTCTGTTTTAGAACTCAACTCTACTTCATTTTTTTTTTCAACTTTTATTTTTCTGTTGTTGTTGTTGTTGTTAGGTGTTATTTTATTGTATTTTAAAACTGCCACTTGACTGATGATAGATATTTACCACAGTATAGTCCACCAAACTAAGAAATAATTTGAATAACATGAGAACTTGAATCAAATCAAATGTTTATTTTGTGATTGTGAAATCATACCGTTTTTCTAAGTATTGGCAAAGGTACTTGGAAGTGGTAATAATCAGTGACACGGTTTAATTTAAAAAGAATGTGTCCACATCACAGTCATCTTTGTGCCAAATGGAAAAGGTTTCCATACCAAATAATATGACATTGAGATATTCCAAAAGAGTTTGTATCATTCAATGCCAGTGTGATTACATTTTAAATCACATTATGAGCACGGAAGTGCAATCAATTTGAATTGGAAATCTACCGTTAAAAAAGCAAATACGCAAAAGCCCAGGAAGAACATTGTGAACTATACTCGGGAATTGTTTTCACTTGTGTCCAATGGCGAGCAGCCATAGCCAAAAGGCAGGACTTGAGTCTATTTATGGACGTGTTTTTGAAATGTAAGATAGTATTGTTTGTCACGCTATTGCTTTATTAATGTGAAGTTCAATGAGTTACCAATATCCATTACAGTTTTGGTTAGCGGCAAAATACAATGATCACTCCAAGAACTTGCTGTTCAGAAAATAATTCACAAATCGAATGTTGAAGACATTTTATTAGCGAGAAATGGGAAATAGAAAGCAGGATATTGATGTTTTCATAAAGCATCAGGCCATAAATTGATCAAAGACATTTCTTCACATGTTAGTGACATTCATAAAATATTTTTCCTTATCTCCTCAAACACTCGGATCAAAGTTGGTCCTTTTGTTTTAGGAAACGTATGAATAACAAATGTGTATTAATCATAGTCTAGCCAGGCGTTGCTTTGTTCAGACCTGTGGACCTTATGCTCCCAACTGTAATTACAGAATAATTCATGTGAGGGTCTTTGTGCTACTGCAATCCTCCATACCACCTCTATAATCTCATTTTATATATTTGCACTTGTGACCGATATCTGAAGTGAAATCCTCTTTCAAGTGTTGCCGCGGTGTGGATAAGCACTACGCTAAGTCTGCAACGATATCATAGTGTTATTCAAGAGGATTTGTGCTCGTCTGCATTACACACGGTCTTTGCTTTCTGTAAAAGCTTTAATTACACTTGTGGTTCTTAAATGATCTAATTGTTGGACCCAATCCTACATCTTTGCAGTAGTAGCACTACTTGTAGTACGGTAATATTATTACTGTTTGTATAAGTAGTTTTAGTTTTAGCATTTAATATAGCATTATAGTGTACTTTCTACATAAATATGTTGAAATGAATGCTCAGTTAAAAACCTCGGTGAACTTTATCTTAATATTAAGCAGCAGCAGCAGGCCCTCTTTTAATGTCTGTAACTGAAACTATCCTCTGTAACTGTATCATGCCCAGTTTTTCCTCAGTGCATACGATTAGTCTTTTGAAACACACTCATGAGTAAAAATAGAAATAGGAGGCAAAGTTACTAAGTTATTAGTATTGGCAAATATCAGTTATTGACCACGACAGTTATTCATGTATCGGATATTGGTATCGGCTCAAAAAAATCATATTGGCCCATCCATAATGTACCAAGTTACACACACTGCCACAAACAATTTGTAAATGTCTTTCAAACCTCTTTGGAAACTTTCACATTGTTCGTCTGTTATTCATACGTTTGGATAAAATGCAGCTTGTTTCCCTCTTTGTACTTTCAAACTTCTGCGTCTCATTTGCATGTGAGAAGTGTCCAAAGAAACGTGTTCCTTTGCACGAGCATCTCTCTTTAATAAAACATCGTTGGCAGCAGAACTGGGGGTTTGATCGACCTAATGTGCGGCGGACGGACTGTAGATGCAGCTTCTTAGTTGTCAGTTTGTGCCTCTCTCTTTCCTGCTTTAAAGCCCTCGGTCTGATTAATGAGAGTGTGCACCTCCTTGGTTTCCATTTCCACGCCCTCTACCGTGCAGCGCCTCGGGGGCGACAGAAGCAGGTAGTTAAAATGCACGGGGAAAACATTCAAAACTGTCAGGCGTTTGCATAGTCTCGCTGTCGGGGACGTTTGCACATGCAAATGTTCAAACAAGGTCCTCATCAAAATATTAATCTAAACATGAAAAAGAACTACCGGTATACACTATTGAATAAATAATAAATACCTGAGACCCCATGTGTCGCAAATGTAAACGCACATTAATATCAACCTGTGATATACTAGAACTAGAGTAATTGTCCTGTATCCATTATCCTATCCATTTTGGCCCTTCATGTTAACCCCAATTGTGTAAACAAGCAATGGACTTAACCTCGTCCTCTGCACTTTTAATGACCCCTTCAGATGGAATTCATTTGCTGCATCAATAGCACAGAATCACTGATGCGAATACAAAACGTCAAACAATAAACTTCTCTACAAGCCCACTTGACTCAAGTGTCTTGTTACGATATAATAATCAAGTAAAACAATGGGCTTATGCAATAAATCTAATAAAAATAAAGACACGAAGAAACGTTGCCTCATTCGCCCAATTTTAATAAGGCAGTCCACAGACATCTTGCCAAAACCTACTGTGGTCCAAAATGTTACTTAATTAAATACATAAAACCTGATCCATAGAGAAATTGGGGACTGAGGGACGTTAATAATTGGAGCTTAATTGCATATGTTTTATTTTAAGTGCGACAATGGACCAGGAACATGGCACTGGGGTTTTTCCGACTGTATGAGAAGGAACGGGGCAGAGTTTCTAAGGCAACATTGCTGCAGTAGTAACATTAAGATTTCAAACTCGATTTTTGTATTCACGTCAGGAAAAGTATTGATAGTAAATGATACCACAATGGTAATAAAAAACATCGTTTTTTTTATACAGAATGTACGTTTGAACAAAATATTTTTTTCATAAATATATTACCATGTGGCCGTATACTACTCCTGATATATATTTAAACTACGACTAACTAAACATGGACAAGGCCAGGGCTAAACCAGGACTGAAACAGGACTAAACCAGGGCTAAACCAGGACTGAAACAGGACCAAACCAGGGCTAAACCAGGACTGAAACAGGACCAAAACAGGGCTAAACCAGGACTGAAACAGGACCAAACCAGGGCTAAACCAGGACTGAAACAGGACTAAACCAGGGCTAAACCAGGACTGAAACAGGACCAAACCAAGTCTACATCAAGTATGAGGCAGAAGACCATTCTAAGACCATAATATAAAAATACATCAAATACATCAAAACAGATTATTCACTTTTGATAGTTGTTTTAGTGTTGATTATTATCTCGGTATCATTTTTGTTGTTGTTCTTGGATACAAAACAATCATTTGCAAAATCAAAAGCATGGAAAAAATACCTACAAATAAGTAAAAAATGCTCTTTGTGATTAGTAAAGTCATAGATACAGAGACACAGGTCCAGCTTTTGGTGAATGACACTTAAAACTGGGACAGGGAGATTATGACTTGAGCTTGTAGACCACGGCGTCGCCCTGGACTTGGACTTAGCTGGACCTCTAAAGACTGAACCGCTGTATATCGTGTACGGAAAGAGCTAGTTCGGATTCAAAAGTTTTTATAAAGTAAAGACTCAAAATGAGATAACGTCTTTTTCCTCCTAAACTGTGTGAATGGATTTTTGTAGCACAACAGTTTCCCAGAAAAGTTTTGCCATTTATCACTGAGTGCGCTCCCAACTCTGGTTAAACTCTGCCAGTCCATTTTCAGATGCCTGCGATCACACGCCTCTGATGTCACGAGAGGCTCAAGTTGTCAAGCTGTTCCTCGATGGCCCAGACCCTGCCCTTTCTCCTCCCTGACTTTCCCTTTAATCCAGTCGTCCAGGCACCGCAGAGTTTAACCGCTCGTTCACACTGTGGTTGTGGGTCTAGTTTATGTCTTTTGTCCCACTTTAAGTTATAAGGATTGATTGATGGAAGACAGTTAACATAACTGGGAAAACTCTTTGTGGACCGTCTCAACTGTGCTGAAATAGTGACTCAGACGCTGCAGTAAAGCACTTTGAGGACTCTATCTGACAACTACATTTCCAATAACAACATCAATTTTATAAGCAGGGTTACAGTTTGGCTGTCAAGTCTTTCCGCCTTCCACCTCCACTTGACAAAAAATGAAACCCGATGCTCTTGCGGCGGGCGGCGGAAGCAGGAGCAGCAGAAACAGGTGCAAGGCAGTGGGCGCCACGATCCCAGTTTAATCAAAATCCCAGCACTTCCTCACCTTCCCCTCCTGCGTCTGTGGGTCTGTGTCAGTCGCTCAATTTGTCCCAAATGAGAAGCTTTGACTCTGATTAACGAGCACCTCTCTATCCTCATTAAGGAACAGTGTACATTCAAACCACCTGCATTTATTTCACACTATCAGCTCCTCTTCCTCTTGTCTGTCACCTGCTATTTACGCTCATTTTTCACATTTATCTTTTGTTCCCTGCTCTTGTCACAACAGTTCCATCAAGTATTATCAACATTCTGCAACGCTGGGATCTTATTTGACCATTAACGCACTTGAGTCATTTGCAAAGACAACACTATTTCTGCCTTATAGAGTTGGAGACAATTTATACACTTAATTACATCTTTGCAAGCTTTCTTTTGTGATTGTAGTACAAAGTGGCTAGCGATATAAAAGAAATTAAGCCACCAACGGATAAAGAAATTAAATATTTTAAATAAACATAGTGTCACTGCCACTCTGCAAAAACAAACAAAAACGTATAGAAGTGATGGTTGTTTGTAGGGCTGGGAAGTCGGGAATAATTATTTCAATTGGTCGACTTGTTCATTGAGAATTTTTAAATACATTATTAACCAAATAAAATGTTTAAATGTTGATTGAAGGCTTCTACATAGAGAATATTTATGATGGAAATAAAACATAATATTTCCTGTTTTTGACATTTACTGTTACAGTTTTTTTTTTAATAAAAGGTCTTTATGTACGTGTTCAGAGAACAATACATGAAACATGTGTTTATAATGTGTCAGTCCATGCAACGACTCTACCAAAGACCCACAGATACTGGGCGGTCATTGGGATGTCACTCAAGATTGTTCAGGTCACAATATAATCGGAAGAATTAAAAATAATAAGCGGAAACATTTTGTTTTTGTTTTTTGTTTTCTATCTACATCGTCACAGTATTATGTGCAGTGTTTACCTTATTATTCAGGAAGTTATTTTATAAAGCTGCTCACATAGGAATGGTGATTGCTCAATGGGAGTAAAGAAAGACTGATTTCACTTTGGTTCTGTCATGATGTTTATTTTCATAATAATCACACAGGACACACCTAATGGTCATTCGATCAGTGTCGTGCAGTACATTTAGAGCGTCGACACTATATTTATGGAAAGGTTTGTGTTTGCTTATTTATTTCTTAATGCCATTTTAATTGGTGATTTTTCTCAAGATAAACATGTACCTTTTAGTGGTTGTTTGACAGTTCCTTTTCCAGTTCCCCCCGCTCCATACCCTTTGTTATTGGCTTTGCTTTTAAACATTTACTGTAACTGTGTTTGAAGTGTTCGAGTTAAGTCATTTACCAGCCCAAAAGCCACTCCAGCTTTATAATGAAAATGGAAATAAAACTTCACACATTTACGACAAACCCCTCTGCCCATAAAAAGTACAAAAAAATCAATTTAAGGGGTTTAAAAGATCATTGTGTATTTAATTAAACTTCAAACACACTCATCCCTTAAGGAACATCCACAGAGATTACAGCGACAGAGATGCTCTGAGCGGCATGTTACTATTCTTCTATAAACCATCAAAGTCGACAAACAAGGGACTGTTTTTGTTAGTGCATATTTCTGCATCTACTTTTGTTTATACCTTTGGCCAAGAAAAGAGGTCTTATCAAAATGAGTTTGGATTATGGCCTTTACTTGGTATATATTGCCATTCAAATGATTCTTCATCTCCATAAGTAGTAGCATCACCCTATAATTTGGAGCTCTCTACTATATTTACATATGAATCAGTGGTGAAGGCCTGTTTGAGTCGAGCTCCGTGCAGCGTTTCATCTGAATGATAATGCTGATTCAAGCCTCCCTCTTCCTGAAGCCTGGCGTATCAGTAAATGAGATCCCCATCGGCCACTCTCATGCAGCATCAGTCCTTCGTTTGAATCTGTGACTTTGACACCGCTGTACTCTACGGTGCGTATGTTTTCACTTCATTCCACTCTAATTACTGTAACTGTACATATTTCCACATAGCTTTAAAATTGTCCGAATTCTATGGTAAAATTTGCCGTCAGTCTTCAGCTTTACTCAATGTCAATATCTCTGTAATTACTTATCCACGAGAAACAAAGACGGCAAAAGTCGCAAATTTCACTGTCGGCAAAAAAACAAAGTGAAATGATTGCGATTGTTGTCCGTTGAAAGGACTTTAAACCATAAGATTACTTAGTGGACTTAAGACACGGTTCAACATTTGTGACTCATAAGTTTAGAGTCTTCTTTCACAGTGAATCTCCCATAGTTATTTGGGCTCCTGCCACCCATCGTCAAACTGTAAAATGTGAACCTATTTCTACATTCACCCGCCGCTCTCATTAACGCTCTTTGATTTGTCGCTGCGAGCTTCAGAAGCAAACTGGTGTGTGAGCAATAAAAGTAAACCCTTGTGCTCTCGTAGTGTTCTGCCAAAATGACAAATTAACTCTAAATCATGACGGACCGCATCTCGTCGCACGCACTGATAGTTATTAAAGTTGCAAAAGTGTCCACCATCTCGATTACTGACAGGACTTACTACAAAGAAGGTCCAAGTCCACTTATCGGCGCTGATAACGCTTTTCTTAGGATCCGACCGCTCACTGTTTTTCTTGTTATGTATCATTAACTAAAGCACGCCACCAGCTACATGTGCACCCAACACAGGAGCCGGTCTGCGCTTGACATCACACAAACAGAAGGGGAAACGAGCTGCGGTGGTGAAAGTCAGACCCCGAGGTGTGTCGTCTGATCGTCAAAAATCTGCAAAGTTACATCCCAAGTTAAATTGACCATGATAATAACAGTAATGAAAATCAATTTAAGGGGTTTAAAAGATCATTGTGTATTTAATTAAACTTCAAACACACTCATCCCTTAAGGAACATCCACAGAGATTACAGCGACAGAGATGCTCTGAGCGGCATGTTACTATTCTTCTATAAACCATCAAAGTCGACAAACAAGGGACTGTTTTTGTTAGTGCATATTTCTGCATCTACTTTTGTTTATACCTTTGGCCAAGAAAAGAGGTCTTATCAAAATGAGTTTGGATTATGGCCTTTACTTGGTATATATTGCCATTCAAATGATTCTTCATCTCCATAAGTAGTAGCATCACCCTATAATTTGGAGCTCTCTACTATATTTACATATGAATCAGTGGTGAAGGCCTGTTTGAGTCGAGCTCCGTGCAGCGTTTCATCTGAATGATAATGCTGATTCAAGCCTCCCTCTTCCTGAAGCCTGGCGTATCAGTAAATGAGATCCCCATCGGCCACTCTCATGCAGCATCAGTCCTTCGTTTGAATCTGTGACTTTGACACCGCTGTACTCTACGGTGCGTATGTTTTCACTTCATTCCACTCTAATTACTGTAACTGTACATATTTCCACATAGCTTTAAAATTGTCCGAATTCTATGGTAAAATTTGCCGTCAGTCTTCAGCTTTACTCAATGTCAATATCTCTGTAATTACTTATCCACGAGAAACAAAGACGGCAAAAGTCGCAAATTTCACTGTCGGCAAAAAAACAAAGTGAAATGATTGCGATTGTTGTCCGTTGAAAGGACTTTAAACCATAAGATTACTTAGTGGACTTAAGACACGGTTCAACATTTGTGACTCATAAGTTTAGAGTCTTCTTTCACAGTGAATCTCCCATAGTTATTTGGGCTCCTGCCACCCATCGTCAAACTGTAAAATGTGAACCTATTTCTACATTCACCCGCCGCTCTCATTAATGCTCTTTGATTTGTCGCTGCGAGCTTCAGAAGCAAACTGGTGTGTGAGCAATAAAAGTAAACCCTTGTGCTCTCGTAGTGTTCTGCCAAAATGACAAATTAACTCTAAATCATGACGGACCGCATCTCGTCGCACGCACTGATAGTTATTAAAGTTGCAAAAGTGTCCACCATCTCGATTACTGACAGGACTTACTACAAAGAAGGTCCAAGTCCACTTATCGGCGCTGATAACGCTTTTCTTAGGATCCGACCGCTCACTGTTTTTCTTGTTATGTATCATTAACTAAAGCACGCCACCAGCTACATGTGCACCCAACACAGGAGCCGGTCTGCGCTTGACATCACACAAACAGAAGGGGAAACGAGCTGCGGTGGTGAAAGTCAGACCCCGAGGTGTGTCGTCTGATCGTCAAAAATCTGCAAAGTTACATCCCAAGTTAAATTGACCATGATAATAACAGTAATGATGATTTTTCCTGATGCGGGCTACAATCAGCAGAAATATGTTCAAGCCCACCGTGCCAGATGCATAAACTTGATACAGCAAATCATGGAAACATTTTAGAGGCATTTTCCTACTGTGAAGACTTTTACATTTCCCCAATTTTATGACCAAACTATGTGTTCAATAGTGTATGAATAAAAGCGTGCGTAGGCCACTTAATAGATTGCCTTTGAAGATTTGTGTTTACTGTAAACATTGGAAAGGACACAGGGTCTGTAAATCTTCTTTTAATCGTCTAATTGACCTTTGATTTGCCAATAGAAATACGACCAGGGGCGCACGAGCACAAAGCACAAAGCAAGGTGAGTCCTGCATTGTGGGTTGAATTGACTGTGACCTGGTGTCCCTGTGAAGGCTTTCTCATGCATGTCCCATCGCTCTGTGGTCGGTGACAAAACATTAGCATCGCCACCATTACGTACCATTAACATTACATGCTAGAGTAGAGGCCATTAACAGGCTGACAGTTTCCCCTTGGCATTTCAATACAGAGCCCCAATAAAAAGGTAACTTCATGCATTTTACATTTCAATCCAACTACAGCTGGTGCGTGTCTCCAGCACTTTTGTTGCGGTCGGGCTGTCAGAGTGTTTCATACACATTTCAAGCTTCAGTGTTACATTCAAGGCAATTATCATTATCAAAGTAAGCAGGCCCCACAGCGGCATGATTAATGTACACAGTGTACACTATAGCTGGCCCAAGCATTTGTCTTCAGTGGAGCTTGTGCAGGGTATAATTTAAAAATATTGGAAACATTTAAATTGTCATCAAACAAAAATCAACAAAAGTCATATCCTTGTTTCAAATGAATAAATACATTTTAAAAAACATGTTACACTGTCATAATTGTTTGTCCAAAAAAGTTATTTACATAAAAGACACCATAATAAGTGAGGTCAGTTTGTGTTTGGACAGGATTGTGACAAACAGATGACCTACATAGTTGACCGCACAAATCAACTCTTGGTGAGTGATTGGAAGTGATTCTCGGTGCAAATTGTCTTTAATACCACAGGAATTTTAATTTGACTATTATTTAAAACAAATGTGGCAAAATTGAATAGCAATGACTTACCTATGGGTTCCAAGTGTGGTGTAACTGTGAGAGGCAGCAGTTAAAATTCAACCCCACATGTTTACATCTTCAGTTGTTGCTGCCAGTCGCCGGGTCTGTCAGAGTGAACCGAACCCTGAATGAATCAAGCAGCAAACAGCTCTCAGTCACTCCATATCTGCTTCAGAGACAGGCAGCTTTTCCTTCTTTTTGTCACAGTCACAAAGGAGTTGTCTGAGTGTTCTGCTATTGTCAAACTTCTCAAGAGTGTCTGAGAATAATCCATTTGATAGGTTGTGCCGGCTCCCGGCTCCCTCACGATACGCTCCTCAATGTGCTGCACTTCCAGGAGCAGCGGCAGAAATGAATTTGAGCTCGGTCTGCTCCTGCCTCCCCCTCTCTCCCTCCCTCTCCTCCTCCCAGGTCAACCAGCCTGCACTCTCAGAGAGGTGGGAGGAGGAGCCAGTCATATACATACCTATAAAGTGCAGCAGAGAGAGACAAGATGAACTCTCCCTGTGTAATGTGAATTATGTCTCTTTGTAAATGCAGTACAGGCAGTATTTGCAACAAAACAAGAGAAATGAGTGGGAAACCGCCCCTCACAGCTTGATTTACAGCCTGTGTTGTCCTGTGAATCTCCTCTCTTCGTGTGCACTCCTTTAACATCTTCCCTCTTCTGGACAAGGGCCGGTATATTTCCTCCCATACTGGAGTGCCAATTGGTTGAGTCAGCCAGGCCACTGCATGTCACGCCCCTGATGTACAAACGCAAGCAAGGTTCAAGATGAAAAACACACAGTGTCTTTGACGCTTCATGTCATGACTTACACAAACGACACAACAAAAGGAAAACTAACAGGTCTGGGATCAAAGGACAGATTCATAAATCTCACATTTTCATAGTACAGTGTTAAACATGTGCAAAAACATCACAAATCTAAAGGAAAAGCATTGACTTTTAAGTTATTTTGACAACAAAATGGGCAAATTCCTCTTAGATTTTCCACTCAATGTTGCTGGGAAAAAGTCACTACTGTTTAGTCTCCAGCAGCACACACAGCAGCTTTCAGAGAATGACAGTCCAGTGGAGGAAAGATGGTCCCATGATATCAGGCCCTCCCTCTTCCACTGTCCTGCCCCTGTCCTGCCACTGTCCTACCACCGTCCTGCCTTTGAGGACAGGCTGTGTGCTCTCTGACAATCCCTCTGATCTGATTAGCCTGGCTCCTTTGGGACTCCAGAACATTTTGTCACAAAGGGGTGGAATAATTCCACTTCAACATCGGCACATGACGCCTTACGAGCTGGACACAGCAAGGCTAAGTTTGGTAAAAGAGAAAAGAGACTTTGTTTAGAAATTGAAACCACACTGGAAAGACCACAGGCAAATTAAGACTGCATTGAACAACATTGAAAAAGGTCTTCCATTTGGGAAAAAAAATGTAATTAGTGATATCAGTCATCAGGTACAAGGTCTCATGCTGGAGCACAGAGCGTTTGTAGCTGTACAAGAATGCCTTTGAGGCCTTTAAATATCTCATCTGTGGCAGGCTTTTCCTCTGAGATTGGGGCTGGACATTCTCCCACATGTTAGGGCTTATTTCCAGCTCCTATTATTGAACCCCAAATAAAATGGCAGCTGTTTTCCTCTGAGTTTTG
This sequence comes from Eucyclogobius newberryi, assembly GCF_026437365.1. Taxonomy (NCBI): domain Eukaryota; kingdom Metazoa; phylum Chordata; class Actinopteri; order Gobiiformes; family Gobiidae; genus Eucyclogobius; species Eucyclogobius newberryi. Next base: position 31,282,678 of record NW_027315801.1, on the reverse strand, counting down.
GGGGCACTGGTGGTTGACTCTTTGAGTAACAACCAGCTCTTGAGGTGTCGGCAATCAACAAAGACATTTTGGATAAAGTGGATATGAATCATCTTTGTGGGCATTACTGGGCCGCTTCCACTTAAAGAGACAGAGGAAACAACTGAAATGCATCCAAAAACAGTCTCTCAATCACTTCCTAGACTAAAGTGCTTCACAGACGGAGTCCATAAACAGGGCTTAAAGTCAGTGGTGCAAAAAGTGATATTGAGTGATGTTCGGAATGGATCATATTGGGCGTGCACTGTTCCACATCTGCTTCAAACAACTGAGAACATGTACAAAGGTACTTCACAAGCAGACTGAAGAAAAACACAAGTTATATACAATTGTGTGCACATTTTAAAACTTCTATTAAAAAAACTTCCACAACGACCAGAGAGAGAGAGAGAGAGAGATACCAAACTCCCTGCGCTCATGAAATGCAGAATTTTATTTCCATCACCTTCCTATCACTGTCATTATTCCTTAATCACACTCCAGAAGATGTTAAAGGCATGAATCACCTCAATGGAGCTGTCACTAAAATCCTCTTCCATTTTTAGCATGTAGCACTTGTACAGCAAGACACTGAGTTGACAGAAGTCGTCAAACGTGATACACAGAAGAAGAATGTGCAGCTCAGTCATTAGTCGCACTCAGCATTAACCTCCTGCTAACTGCAGAACCGACATCAACAGCTTGCACGCTTCAGTGAATTAGGACAATTTCAATCTGCATTGAGTAAAAGTAAAAACATCATCTACAATGTCATTTTTGAAGTATTAGTGTGGTGTGGAGAAAATTGTACAGCACTTTATAGAGTATTAACTTGAACAAATGTGCTCCAGGACATAGAACAATGGTAGATAAGATGAGATGAGTTATGGAGCTTCTAATGAGGCGTCTGGCAGAAGCGTCTGCTGGGCTCAGGTTTGTGGCCTTTGAGCACCAGGATGATCTGTGCAAACACTGAGCTGCTGTAGTGCCAACATCATGTACCCTGTTTACTTTGTGTTCATTTGAAAAGACTGATTGTCTGTGACATAATGTGTTTATAACATTTCAAAGCATTAAGTGGTGTGTGCATTCATCTTATGAGGCGAGCTCTGCATATGGTCACAGTATGATAACCGTGTACATTTTATCATACTATACAGCTATTATCTCTGCACGCTCTGTCATCATAACAGCTGCCCATGGCAGAGATGAATAGGTCGTGCGGCCGACTCAAGAGTTGCACTGCAAAGTTGGACATTAATGGAGGACTGTGAAGACGGATCTCTTCTTTTGGCCCCGTCTGACTCCATGGATCACAGAGGGGTATCAAATGTTTGATAGGAGAAATTAAGTCATACTGTGGCAAAGTAATGCACAGTATCAGCCAACTCAATATGCCACGTATAGGAAAAATGAGAGAACATCCTCTCCAAGATGAAAGTGCATACACCCGCACATACCGTCACATAACAAGCCAAGTTTTTTTTTTTTTTCTTTAAAGCAAATATTCTGTGGAACTGTCAAAACTAATTGACCTCAAACCTGTGTTGGAAACATTTACAGGTGATGGTGCCTCTATGTGTAAATAAGACATTTAAAATGATTGCTCCTTGTACCAACATTAAGGTTAAGGTGAAAAATAACACACCCCTGCAGACATAATTTATAGCACTTTGAGAAAAGCCTCTCGGGACAAGTTTAAGGTCGAGTAAGTTGAACTGATCCAATCTGGCCATGCAGAGACAAACAAGGGCATTTTTTATGTGAGGTATTTTTGAGTACTAAATATTCAGTAGTTTGAGTAGTAAATTTCAGGGCCTGAGAACTGGCCTCCTCTGCAGAGAAGTCTGCCTCACAGAACTATATCACGGAGCGCACGGTGGTGGTAATTGTCAAGAATTCATATTTTCTTCTTGATGCAGTCTTACAGAACCCTTCTTTAAGATAAAAGACTATAAACATTTAAAGGGGTTGGCAATTTTTGACAAAAGAAATAGTTAAAAGATTCACAAACATGAAATATAATCTCAGTAAAACCATCCATCAGCAACTAAATCTGCATAAACAAGGTTCCACCAGTTTTACGCAGCATGAAGCATTCTGGAGATGTTTATTTGGATTCTGTGATGAGACTAAGAGAGTTGCAGGAGGCACCATTTCCATAAATCAAGATATTCTGCTAGAAAAAACAAACACAACCTGGGGCACTTTTCCACAGTTCACACTATCAGCTCACTTGAGTTCAAAATCTCCTCTGCGGTGAACAAAGTACGGTTGGAAACAGGAAAGACGAGATCGGCCGTAATTCAAGCATAAAAGTTTGATGGAAGGAAGAGGACAGCGAGAATGGGAAACTTTCCCGGTGGAAAAGTAAAACAGCACAAAGATTTAGAGGGATTAAATGGACACAAAGAACTAGAGGTATTATAAACATGCTGCAAGTCAATTCAGAGGGAGAGGAAAACTACCGGAGATGTCACAGCACAATGCGTGAGTAAGCAAAAAATAGGCCTGACTAGATTTGTGGTTTTTTGCCCACTTTTTTTGATGCCACTATAACATTGTCCTTGATTATGATGCCTATCTTTAAACAATATTTAGCTGACTGCAACTTCTAAACAACTGTTATAACCATGTAAAAATATCACTTAGTGAAAAAAAAATATATATATATATATAATATATAATACAGAGGTGTCCAAACTTGTTTTACCGAGGGCCACATTTTGAGTCTTACACGGAGCAGAGGGCCACAAACAACCCGGCAATGTCGAATTTGAAAGAAGTGAATCATTTGAATTTGGCTTTTGACATTGTTTCAATGCCTCCATCTTTAATAAGACCTGGAACATTAATATTAGGTTTGTATAACATCAAAATGCTTGAATTTGTCAAATTTTACAGCAAAAAGTAGCACATACTTTTTGTTGTTTGGACCAACTTAGCAGGAAGCTGGTGGGCCAACAAATGTTGGTCTGAGGGCCGCATTTGGCCCCCGGGCCGCAGTTTGGACATGCCTGATATCATATAATAATTAAGAGGAAGAGGGGTTGTATCTAATCATAGTCCTGTTTATGTCATATTCAACGATGATACAGATTGAGAAATTGTCTGTATGAATGCGGTGTGTGCGTGAGTAATTAGTGGTGGTCCGAGGGTCTGTTGGCGCTGATAGGCACTTATAAACTAACTATTTTGGTAAACGGGCCGCTCAGTGTCAGCACAAAGGTATAAATGTCCAGTACGAGCACAACATGACAAGTCGAGCGCTCACAGCTTGTACTCGAGCGCGGCCAAGGCATGTTTCCATAAAGACTGGAGTTTGTTTGGAGAGGAGAGAGTGTGAGCGGTGAATATGCAGATGAAGAGAGATGCAGATGTGTTTCTCAATAGTGCTCGCTGTTTTCCAAAAATGTCGGTGTCAAGGCAGCCACATTCACAAAAAAAGGCATTTAGAGATTCACAGAACATGCAGGCAGCACCTGAGCAAACAAGTTTATAACAGTGGGGTTCAATAGTAGAAAAAGCTTCAGTTGTAGTCATCTGGACTCAGTTAGAAAAAATGTTTCGACGTTTCGACTCTCATCCAAGAGTCATTGTCAATAAAAGAATTTAGATCGAGAACTCCGATATTAATACTGTTCTGTGGTAAGACCCGCCCATTGGGCGGAGCCTTCCTAAAGTAGCAAGAGGTCGATCTTGCTACTTGGGCGGAGCCAGATGACTACAACTGAAGTTTTTTCTACTATGGAACACGCCTGGACGAATGAGGGATTACACCGACAGTGGGGTTCAATATTCATTTGACCCAGTCACAGTAAACACGATAACACGATGACGTTACTACAAAGGATTTAATGTGCAATGATTTAAATGCATGATGGTGGTTTCTAAAAGGTGTTATGGTGGACAAAATATTTCAACGTTTCTGTCCCTGGATCTTTCCCATCATCATTCTTACACGTTTTTTTCAGTTTTGGAAATAAAATATGTAACAAGTTGACGGTGAGTGCTTTTTTTGTAAATTACAACACTAAGCTCTTGTCTAATTGATCCCTAGACAATAATTTCTAATATATATATAGCTTACTCTGTGATCTAATGACTTTTAAAATTCTGAAATGTTCTACCGTGATGTATTGTTGTTCACTCCCACCTCAGTAAGTAGTGTAATAAAGGTGGAAATGCAACTTGTGTCTAATCAAGGTTACTCTTTACAGAATTCAGAAGTCTGTGTCTTCTATCTCCCATAGAATAAACAATGCACCACTGGACCAGGGAGTGAAGTCTATTATTGTCATGGAATTAGACATACACCCGATGCTATTCCTTAACACATTGAGAACACAATTCAACTTAGAATATTAAACGACACAGAAACATCAGACATTTGTGTGGCATGCATGGGAGAAAACGCGGGGACTGTGTCAGCCAGGCCGTTGTAAGGAGCCTGGCTGACCCTCCTGCGTCTCACCCCCGCGTCTCACACCGTTTTTTCCCATGCTGGTTGGTTTTATTAGATATTCTGGAATAGGCGGGTCACATTCATGTGAGGCTGACCAATTCTCATTGGTCAGCCTCACATCAAGGCACTTGGTATTTTTCCGTAGAGATAAAGCCTGCAAGGGGGGGTGCAACCCCCCCCCTCTGGGGCAACATCCTTTGGCCCATCTTTACGACCCCTTCACAAACAAATGCTGTCACACACCCGTTCTTCTCTTAGACTAATGATGCAGATAAAATATCACTATTATGCAGATAAAATACATCACAGAAATATAATCATATATTCACATTTTATCACATTTCCCTCCTGTTTATCAAAGCATTAGTCTACTGTCTCATATGCCAAACACATTATTCTTTTCAGTTTTCAACATGTCTTTCATATTGGTGTTAAAATGACACTTTTACACACAAAAAGTTTATGCACAGTTCTCAACATTGAACACACTTCTTTTCTCTCGGCCCACAACATGTCTACAGCATTACTGTCCTAAATTTTGAGTCAGATTGGTTAATCTCTGTAATTTGACAAACAGACAATTTATCTTGTCTATAATTTGTGCGGTGTGATGGGAAATATAGAAGTACAAGCGGAAAGCCCTTAAACCCGCTGCTCTGTGGTCAGTCAGTTTGACTCGTCAGGGACCTCTCTGGACACCCCAATAGAATCAAATACGTAGTATCAGGTGCTACTGGGACCAGATTGTCCACTAACCTCTCGACCTTGACCCTGCGGTATGGTTCTGGGTGATGCTGGTCTTTGTTATGACCATGGCTGGCCACAAAAGGGATACATAGGCACAACGTCCCACAAGTGTCCCCACATCACCATACGTCCTCTCTTGGTTTCTTAAGAGACCTTCTCCCGCTGCTCGCTTCGATCACACCTATGACACATATGAACTGGTATATTTCCCATCTCAATTCATAATCTCATTAACATTACATGTAGTTATGTTGTAGCAGATAAAAAACTCTCTTAGTTAGTGCAAACAACAGTGGCTGTATAATATGCCATTGTGTTTCTTCAGCTACTGTCAAGTCAATTATACATTGTACATTATACATTATGCATTTCATAACCTTTCAAGTTGATCACTTATTTTCTTCCCTCTATATTCCATGTCTGTGTATGTTGATCGATTGTCCCGATTGTCCCGATTGTCCCGTGCATAATACAGGTGTTCAGCACCCATATTACCGTCATCGCTTGTGATGATGATAACTGTTGATTCTTTTTCCACAGAGTATGGTACTCTGCGCACCGTAGCCTCTGTCTCTCGTTCATCGTAGCAGAGTATCGTACTCTACCGTAGACTCTGGACAAAACTCATACAAACGAAGTCCTGCGTCTGCGATGTTATGGATCTGCCGCTGTGTTGTCCAGACATTTCTCTCACTTTCCCATGAGAGCACCCATGTTCTCGTCCTCCCCTGGTCGGTGTGAGGACGACACGGTGTGGCTCCGTCCACTTTGCTCGTCCACCTGGCTCGTCTCTGTAAACACCACATCTCCAACACGTTCTGCTGTGGTGATAAACAAAGTCTTCTTTGTCGCCTGTGTTCTCCTGCTGCTTCGAAACGACGCGCTCTCCTCGCGGAGACTGAGGTGCGATGGGCGGCCACGGGAAAAGTGGACTTCTTTCAGCTGTGCACAGACTTCACCGATTCACCCGTCAATCTCCGCGAAGGGCAGCTGGTCATCCGGCTCGAAGGACCAGAAAATGTCATGGAATTAGACATACACCCGATGCTATTCCTTAACACATTGAGAACACAATTCAACTTAGAATATTAAACGACACAGAAACATCAGACATTTGTGTGGCATGCATGGGAGAAAACGCGGGGACTGTGTCAGCCAGGCTGTTGTAAGGAGCCTGGCTGACCCTCCTGCGTCTCACCCCCGCGTCTCACACCGTTTTTTCCCATGCTGGTTGGTTTTATTAGATATTCTGGAATAGGCGGGTCACATTTCTCATTGGTCAGCCTCACATCAAGGCACTTGGTATTTTTCCGTAGAGATAAAGCCTGCAAGGGGGGGTGCAACCCCCCCTCTGGGGCAACATCCTTTGGCCCATCTTTACGACCCCTTCACAAACAAATGCTGTCACACACCCGTTCTTCTCTTAGACTAATGATGCAGATAAAATATCACTATTATGCAGATAAAATACATCACAGAAATATAATCATATATTCACATTTTATCACAATTATTTCTATGGTCTGTGAGTTTTGTGGAGAGCTATAGCCCCATGATACTGTTTTCTTTCTAATATCTGAGATTATCTGACATAATACATGTACTGGAGCCTACAGATTAGAAGCTTTAGACTCATTTTTTGTTCTTGAATTTCAATGCAAAACCCAGCTTTATTAGCAGCCAAAATTAAAGCTAAAGCGCTCACTTGCTACATCAGCTAAATTCATATCTCAAGCTTTTATTTCAGACACAAAGAGGTTAATATGGAACAATTGAAATAGCATACAAAGACAAACAACACTATAATAACGTGCTATAGTCCATGCAAGCAATTTCCCCAGTGCAAATAAATTAACATTAATACATTTAAGATATTGAGAAAAAGTAGGACAGGTCTTGTGTCCTTTCCAACTGTGCAGAGCGTGAACCAGTTCCGTCAAACACATGGAAATGCTCACGAGGACAGAGGCAGTGATGTCAGAGGCAGTGATGTCGAGGAGCGCGAGGGCCGGATGGTCCCGGGGCCTAATTAGCCGCTAATAGGGAACACCTGTGTGACGGTGGAGTGATACTGATGTGATGAGGTCATGTTCAAATGTTCTCTGCATCTTCACTTAAACATGACTCGTTTGTCTGATATGGATCAAACCTGAGCTATCGTTCACTCTCACGTATTACAAGATGTAGCATTGGTTTTATTTCTTTGGTTTTATTTCTTTATGTATTTATTTAGTTATACAGAACAGCAGTATTGTTTTCATTAGGCTATTTGTTTTAAAACCTTAAAGACATTATTCTTACTTCAGTGTGGCCTTGTTCGCGCTGACGCAACATAGGCCTCCATCATGCATTTTGTAGTGTAAGTATTATATCATGTAAAACCTTTATAATTTTCCTTTTCCATTCGAGTGCATAGGTCAAGTAATATTTGAGCTGGCAGTAATAGCAGGTTTCTGCTACTTGAGGCAAAATATAATTATACTGCCATGTGCGCTCAGCTGTGTATTCTGTACATGATTGATACTTGAAGGCAAAATGGGGCGAGTGTGTTGGGATTATGGGGTCACTTTCTGCTTTAGGGCCACCTATAGCAAGAGGTAAATTGGCTTTTTTTACTTTGATTCCTCCAAACAATGTTTAGAGCAGTGCTTCTCAGACGTTTTCAGTCATGACCACCATTACAACAATATTTGGCATTCGCAACCCCCAAACACACAAAATAGGCTTCTCACAAAATTGATAAAGTAGGCTTATTTCGAATGTTTGATTTTATTTTCAGGACATAGGCCTAGAAACAATGATTTGTGGCCCAACAAATTATAATCTACATTTACCACTGCAGTTGAATGGCATCAATCCTTGTTTAATTTCTCCAAATCATCTGGGGACCCTCTGAAATCATTTTGTGACCTCCAAGGGGTCCCGACCCTCAGGTTGAGAGCTATTGGTTTGAAAAAAGGCAGAAGAGATCACCTCCAAATGAGCAGCATCTATTTGTTTTGACAAATCTGCCTAAATCCCAGAACATCCCTCTTTAAAGCCGCTGGAATGGACAGAGCCAGACACACAAACTCGAGGAGACAGATGAGGATTTGCAGTTGGAAAAAAACTGACAATGGAGAGGTATCCATCACACTTTGCAAATACAGTTATGTCCAAACTCAGAGGAGTGCTGGAACGAGAGCAAACAGTCCATCCAGTGAAATACTCAAAAGAGAAACATGCACATTAACACCAAATGGAGGCTGCAGACAAGAGAAGATGGATGTGGGCCTGCAGCGACACTCAAAAATGAACACAAGCGTATACATGCCAACTTAAAGGTGCCATGCTTTCTATCAAAGCGCCTATTTGTTTATGCTACGAGGAGTGTGTCCCGGTGGAAAGCACTCTTCGCGTGCTTGTATATTTGCATGTATTAAAGTCGATGCCGGTTCCAGCTCTGTTTCCTGTCTTTATTGTGTGCTCCTGTCGCCTGCTGACGTCACAAAGGTTAATGATGATTACGATGATGGTGTTTGTTTACCTGCAGAGGTGGAAAAAGGTAGGTGCTACTTGAATGGGTGTAGTGTGGCGATCGGCCCCGGAGAGGATCAGGGTGCAGGAAGAGCGTGGGACAGGGGGACCAGGGCAGAGGGGGACCGGGCAGCGGGGTTGAATGGTGCTCTGTCCGTAGAGAGTCCTGACTGAGAGGGCCTCTTGTAGCTTGTTTACATGTCAATCTCTCTCCTCGTCTGATTGATCGTATCTGTGTGTCTGCCTGTCACAGGGGTCCACGCTGAAATACAACACTTTGGCAGGGATCCAATTTCAATCTTGTGTAAGGTTACGTTAGGCCCAGGACAGGTTGTAAAGGTTAGGGATCATATTTGTGGTCCACTGTAATTGTTTTGAAATATTGATGCACACGAGCGATGTCACAATTAGCCGTCTTTGTTCTGAAAAATACCTTCTAATTGTAACACTTTCTAGGGCGATTACCTCTGGAGGTTTAAGGTGACAAAAGCCAGTAAAATGGTTAGGCAATGCTTCTGTCTCAAGTACAGCTAAAAGTTGTACCAATCGATCCAAGCAGCAGCATTGGCATCGTGAGACTGATTATATTTGATGATATGATATGATCATTTGCTGAATGTCCATCCTGCTTTCATCCCCATATTGCTTGTTTGAATGTTCTATTAAGATGCAATTTGCTGCTTTATTACTATTTTTTATTTGTTAGTTTATAGCTCTGTAATACTAGGACAAATCTTTGGCAGAGTTTAGATCGTTTTGTACAATTGCCAGAAATGTTTTCATAAAATTTTGGAAAGAGGGAGAATAAATTGTTCATTTTCTGGCATCTGATCCAGGATTTGACATTAAAACATGAACCAAGTAACCAGAGGTGGGGAGATTTTTATTTTATTTTACCCTGTAATCACAGAAGCTTTTAGCCGGTGTTTTTTTTTTTTTACACACATGTTTACACATTTTAATGTTGGAGTATATTGCACCCCTGTGACATTTGCGATAGTGTTTAGAGGGTAGAAAAGAAAAATAGAATAAAAAACTGAATAAAATGTAATGGGCACATGCACCACAAAAAATACAATTATACTGTGGTTAAAATGGTTAGTAAAATTGAAACGAGTCACAGTGATTGGTGAGGAAAAGGTTAACTTAAAGGTGGTATGGACGATTTTTTTCAGCAAATTTTTTATCATATTTCCTCGTGGCGTGGATAAATCATTTGTCCTGCCACGTATCAATCATAAAACGCACCTATCGCTCACCTGCAGCCGCGTCAGGCTCGTTCTCACGTTTCCGCCTGCCTAAGCGCATGGATCTATCATAATATAGTTCCCTCAGTGTACGGGGCAAAATGAAGATGGAGAAAGACAGTTGGAGCTGACGCAGAAGTGGACAGAAATCTACGGGAGTCGAGCGATGCGATGCGCTCCGTTGCGCTAATAAACAAACGCACGTGTGTGTTGTATCAGTCCGCACGGGGAGTGCACATGCGCACTTCCGCCTGCGTTCTCAAATCACCGAAAAATCGTCCATACCGCCTTTAATAATACGTAATTACTGGTGTCATTTCTTCAATTCAACTCAATGTATTTTTGTGTGACCAAAATCACAGCAGTTGCCTTGGTGGGCAACAGAAAGTTGGAGAATTAAACAATTTTGCTCTAAACGTGTTTAAATATTGCATTATGAAAACTGACTATTTAACTCATTTATTAAACAAATATTTGTGTAATATATTTACAGATTTTAAATATATATATATAAGAGCAGAAGATAAGAGAAAACCATAAAGTGACATTTAAAGCACTCTGGATTGATTGTGTGTTGTGCAAAACTTGATGAATGTCAAATCAAGACAGTATCCCGTCAAGCTAACTTGCATTCAAAGTTGGGATGAGTCTGCCATCACTATAGTAACCAGGCAGAACAGGCTCCAAAAGGCGTACATTTTCATCAGCAGAGAGAGCTACAGTGGGATGTGATAGCAGAAGCACTTCAGATGATTGCTACCCTGATCATGTTTAGTGTCACTCTGCAAAGCCTTTGACATTTGCAGTTGTATTTGTTGTTGCTAGCTTGCATGTGGGTTATATCAGGACATGCTGGAGTTCACACGAGGAATGCCCTTTTGTCGTAACAGTCAGAGAACAACAACAGCAAATTTTGATTTAAGTGTTGTGAATATTACAATTGTGGCTGAAGAGGTAGTGAAGTATTGTGGAGTCAAAAATCAAAACATTTCAAATATTAGCAGTATTAAATAAAGGTTAACCAAGGAAGCCAATTTAATGTTGTTCAATCCCCCTGTGACAAAACCTATATTGTATCCACTTTGATTGTTTAACTGTGTAAATGTGGTTGATTGCACATTGGCTTTCTATTTCTATTAAGGAATGACTGGATGATGAAATTGTGAAGTGACTTATCAAGAAAACACGAGAAAATAGCTATTTTATGTCTTTACTTCTGCTGCTGTTATCAATATTCACACAGTATGCAGCATGACTTCAGCCTGTTCATTAGCATTAATATCGGACCACATTTGTACTTATATATTCATGGAGCAAAAGCACGTGCATTGCACGTGTGTCATACCACATAAGCGTCCTTATCTGGATGCTTGTAATTTCATTTAGTGACGTTTTGGAGACCATTAGTCACATCTGGGCTTCGTTATGAGCAAAACCCTCCACGTTACTCCACTATTGTGATTTAACATGGCGTATGTGGCAGGGGGCATAAATCCTGGGCTGGTTGTTTCCGTGGGCTGAGAGAGAGCTATGGGGGAAGTAAATATTTCATGCAAGAATAAAGCTGATCTGAAGCGTTTAATGGAAATGATAAGTAACTATATGTAATAATTCTTCGGTTGTTCAGAAGCGAGGTTATAAAAAGGGTGTTAATCCATATTTTTCCCAGCTACCCAGAGCAATAAACCCATTCAAATCCAGTCATTCCTCAATGACTGGATATTGACTCTTATTAGGGTAATCGTGTAGAGGGACTGAGAAGAATGGGAAAAGGATTCGGGAAATGTGGGAAAGATTCAGGCCCGAGGTGCACATCTGAGAGAGTTTGGGATAAATATGCAAAAAGCGTTATAAAAAGGAGGGACAGGAGAATGGAAAGGGAGGAAAAGATTTGAGGTGGTGAATGGTAAACACATTGGAGAGGTATTTTAATACACCAAGGCAAAAGTGAATATGCACCAGCAAATAAATTAAATTAAATAAAAAAGTAATTTCAAGCAAATAATTTAAAGCTAATCAATTTTTGAAGGATATTTTTGGCAAAACTTGTATTTTGTGCCTGAAAGCATTCATCTGATGTAACACTTTGATCATTGCAACAAAATGGTGTTCTGACCTTACAAACATGACTTTTGGCGGCTCAGCTTTGCTCTGTGGCTGTTCATCACAGACTCAAAAGGATTCCAGTTGCAGCAGGTGTGATGTTTAGACCCGACTCATTTATTTATCTTCTCACACTCATTCCTGCGCATTTATCTCAATTAGTGCTGTGGCCAAGTTATGTTAGCTGCTCAGCTAAATTTAAAAAAGCTGATGTTTGGCTTGACATGTTATGGAAAATGTCTCCCGCCACAATATGAGACCCAAATTATGGAAAAACGCACACAGTGTATACATAGGCCAACGGAAGTATGGAACCTAAAGAACAGTTTGGAGCCTTGTTGGGTTACACTCAATGAAACTTTAAGTAGATCAGAAGCCGTAACTTAGTGTTTGGCTAATGAGGTGTCAGGTTTGGTCACTATATTTTAGTCTGTATCTGTGGTTGTGTGTAATTATGTGTTCATGTCATGTATAGGCACGGTCTATTTTTACAGAACTAATTGACCTCTTAAAAGGAAGCTTAACATCTGATCAGGCTCAGGGTGTGGACTGAGTCTGAGGCGATAATGTGATAGTCCAAGTAAAGTTTAGGTCTAGACAGAAATAGCCTATTGATCCATAATGAGGTTTAAGCATGATTGAAACATGACAGCCACTGGACTTCTCTTCAAAAACCAAAGTTATTTTAAAAATTCATAATTAATAATTTTTTTCAATTGGAAATTTGAAAAAAAGACAAGACCAGAGAGCAGAACAATAATACAAATAGAAATAATAAAAAAAAAAATAATAATAATAATGGCACAAATTACAGTATATTAAGTCTCCCATTAAGTCCCATTTAGTCCAAGTTTGTCCATTTTCAAATTAAGTCTGAATGTCATATTTCCATTTGTCTGATTGATTTAAATGAGGTGATAGGCTGACTTACTTCCTTGACGACAAAGGCATCTTTTCAAGTTTAAATTGTTTGCAAAATATGTGCACTCACAATGACAGAGTGAGTACAGCACTGATGCTGCATATGCACTGCAGTTCCCACCACTGAGCCACACATCATCGCAGAGGAAACTTTTTTCAGTCCCAGACGTATAATTCTTCTTACGTTTAGAAAGCTCTGCAGGTTTAAGTATATTCGGATAATGGCAGTTGTAGTCATATAGTTGATTAGACAGTCCAATAGGCCTGATCCAGCACTTTTGAGGCTAATGAGAATGGAGAGCGGTAGTGGAAACAGAGCTTAGGCAACACTTTGACCGTTCAGGACAATGCCGGGGCATTGATTTTCTGCTCTTTCTCTAGAGACTGTGGTGTTACCTGCAGTGGAGCCATGCATGCTAAACTCCCTCGTGCACTGTTGGGTGCTTTATGCAGTGTACTAACATGTCTCCATGTACTACGTAACTCCAAAGATGTTATGGCTGTGCAAAAATGGTGACGTCAGTGATATTTTTATATTTTCATTTTTGTTTGTAGAATCAATCCTGTGACACACTGTATGTAATTTCTCTTACACCATGAAGTGTTGATTAAAACAGTGGCAACCCTACACCTGGCAGTATGGGGTCATTGCAAACATAAATAAACCAACAGTGGGTGGCTCTCACTGTAGCGGATGTCCTCCTTAGTACAATAGGTCGTAATGTATATAGAGCAAAATAAACAGAACACATTGGTATATGGTGCAAGGAAGTCATGGGTCATTAATTATACTAGCAATTAACCAATCGGAGCTTCTCATAAACAAAGAGCTGTCACACTGCTGCTGAAGAGTTCCAGATGGAGTGAAACTAAAAGCTTTTAATTAGATATTTATGAGAAGATTTGGCTCTCAAAAGGATGCCATCGGCTTTATATTTAGAAACAATTATGGTGCTGAAAATTGGTTAGTGGACCCTGTATGGATTAAGAGCTGCATTTTGTATGATATTTCCATGGAAAACAACGTCTGGAGGCTGGAGTTGTTGACAAGCAGCAAGAAGTCTCACCTTAAGCTGCAGTCCTCAGTGCCCTTTGCTGTCACTTAACCTTTCGGGACCTAATCACCATAACAAGGTTCCTATGTTTGTGAATTCTGTTCAGTGACAAAGGCAATAAACCTTTTCTGATTCTGATTTAAATATGATGGTTTTGGAGGAAACCCCAAAAAGTTTTCCTGAAATATTTAAGTAATTTTGGATAATGACTTGGTCCCAGGTACTAATAGTGACCAGTAGGGTGAGGTGTAGACAAAAACATACAGATTATGGTCTTATCATCAAGGTGCATTACTTTAACATATCTAACATGGCATAAACAATATTTTTTGAGCGGAATACCACACTTTATTTAGTTTTTGAGTGGTTCAGAAAGAGAGCACTTTGTATTTAAAGATTAACTTGCAAATACATTGTTAACCTTTTTATACTTTAAATTCTCTTTGGATGAAATAACAGTATATGTGAACACTTCAACATTTACACAGTGCACTTTCAACCCAATTCACTCAAGGACAGTCCTGAAGAATGAAATATGAATGCTCCAACTGCTTTAAAACAACTTAAACGCAAATAACCAATTCATATTGCATTGTTAGTTGGTGTGTTATTTCCCTTTTATTGGAAACACATGATTTGTTATTGAATAATCGAATAATGCTGTAATTGGGTACATTATGTGTATAGAAATTATGGTAGAACATTAGCAGTCAGATGGACATTATAACCCAATTCAACAATTTCTCGTGCATGGGGGATTCACTTGACCTTAAACTTGGCCAAGAAACGAGACAAAGTGAAGTTAACTGCAATGAAGATCAGCCTTTTTCCTATACTTCAGACTTGGCGCAGCGAAGGCAGTCTTGCTCTCAGTAGGAATGAAAAGTGTCAACTTATTTTTTCCCCCACTTAACTCAAAACGGTTACAACGTCCACTTCATTTGACAAGAATTTGTAATAAAAAAAATGTGCAATTCACTCACAATTATTTGTTTAATTTGTTTTTTTATGGTTTGTTGTAGCACTGCTTTTGAAAACGACGGTTGTAACCGTACACTGAGGTGTAACATCGCTTAACCATATATTTGTCCAACCCAAATGTAAATACATTAGAAAAAACAAATTTTGCGAGACCTTTGTTGGAGGATGGAGCTTCAGTTCGGACATATCTGATTCCTCACAGATTAGATGCTGAGCGCTGTGTTGAGGTCTCACACCTCTGCTGTTGTTCTCCACATTCCTGCAGAGCTGCCGACCTGCCGTTTCTTTCAACAAGTCTTCAAGTGCGCATACCTGCCAGCCCCTTCCCATTTCTGCACTTCAAAGTCTCTGCTGCTGCCTTATCCATGCTTGCTATCATCCCATTGCCTAATCTTACAACAACATTGAACAGCGCTCAGGATGAGATAGCAAAACTCAACCATATGGCTTCATTTTCCTGATATTACAATGACCTCATGCTGTAATTCTGCTACGCTGAAATCAGTACAGTCAAGGGGTCTGATCGTGATGAGAGAGGTTTGTTTTGCCCAAGAGTAATAACCAGTTTTAGGGAAAATGCCTTTAAACTAATTGGTACAAATTTACTCCTCTGGAGAACTTTCTTGGTGGCCATATGACCTGTTACGAATTACAATTAATTATTATAATGATCCACTTGATTCTGTCTCTAGACCTGGTTTACCACTAATCACACCAGTGTTTGTGCCAACACTGCCATGCAGGTGGAAAAGCACTATGTGAATGTGACCACTGACAATTAAGGCTGGGTGTTATGACAAAAAAGATAAAAAAAAAAATATTTATATAGTATTGACTCATTATGATTTGATTTATGGTTTTATTTTGTCTTTTTAAAAACAAAAATGCCTTTCAAGATTAATTTCCACCCTGAAAATGAACAATACTTAATCATTGCCTTTAACAAAAAGACTAATTTTGTCCTCCAAAACACTACGCTACGCTTTTACTGTAAGAGGATTCACTGTAGTTCCGTGTTACTCTTACACACACACCTCTGGTGCAAAACTTGGCTTTAAAATCATGGTTTCACCTAATCACCACCTAATCCCCTAGAAGAGGAACAAGGGATGTGTGAACAAGGAAGGCACAAGTCTGGAAACACTTTGGCAGGCATGTCCAAACTATGGCCCTCAGACTAAGTTGGTCCAAACAACAAAAAGTAGTACTTTTTACTGTAAAATTGGAAATGTTCAAGCATTTTGATGTTATAACAACTTAAAATGAATGTTCCAAGTCCTATTGTGGAGGTGTTGAGGCTCATCGAAACTATTTCAAATGCAAAACTTCGAATGATTCACTTTGTCATTCAACAAATTCGTGGCCCTTTGCTCAGTACAAGTTTAAAAATGCGGCCCTCTGGGAAAAAGGTTTGGACACCCCTCCACTACGGGACCAAAACGAACAAAGTTGACGGTTCACTGCCCCATTGGAAAACAGCCTGCCTCGCAAGCTAACGTAGCTAACAAGGCTAACATGGCTAGCAAACCTGAGGCGAACCGCAGTCCCTCCCTGCTGGACAAACGGGGTCCCGCCAGCGCAGATAAAGATTGTCACGAATTCTTTGCAACGGTAGGGGGAGAGAATATAACTAATTATTTGAAGTAATAAGACACGAAATGCAGTGTTTAGAGCCAAGGTGATACCTGCCGGTTACCCCCCACGAGACCAAAGGTTCGCTAGTCCGAAGGTTCACAAGTCCGAAGGTTTTAAAGGTTCACTAGTCCGAAATTTCGCTAGTCCTTAGGTTCACTGGTCCGAAGGTTCGCTAGTCCGAAAGTTCCTCATAGGGCTAAAGTGAAGGTGCAGACGGCATCGGGATGTAGTCATTCTGTAAAATGTGCACGAAGCACGAAGACACGCACTGGGGCTCGTCACGTTTAATGTACCAGCTGCTCACAGGAGGCACCGCAAGTTGTACTGTGTATGTGAAAATAACATGGGAACATCTCAAATCCTCCGCTTTATGCCTTCATTTGATCATAAGAAAAATGCGTGAACAGAATCCTCCGTTCTATGCCTTCATTTGATCAAAGTATAGAAATGATGTATGTATATATAGAAACACGTGATCCGATCACCGTAGGATTGGTAGTCAAAAAGGAAATTCAGCTCGCCAAGACGGGAGTGTCTACAGAGCCGCGGCGCGCGGCCAAAACTGCTGGGCTATTTGAGTTAATTAATTCATTAATAATAAGATAAGGAGCTCAGGCTATGCACAGAAACAAGTCGGTTATGGAAAATACGTGAGTTTAATCATAAAAAGTGCATCAACACTAGAAAAGTCCAAAAAGCAGTGTGTGGGGCAAAGGGAGGCGAGGAGAGCCCGCTGCACGGAGACACAGCTTTGGTGAGGAGAGCCGCGAGTAGAGCCCGCTGCGCACTCACACCTTCGGACTCGTGAACCTTCGGACTAATGAATCTTCGGACTTGTAAACCTTAAAATTTCTGAATTTTCGGACTCGTGAACCTTCGGACCAGGAAACCTTCGGACTCGTGGGCAGCCACCTACCTGCCATGGGCCCGGCTGTATCTGCTGCAGTAGCTGCTGAGCTAAAAGCTGCAGGAGTTACCGGACCACACATGGAAGAAATCGAGCAGAGTGTTTCAGATAATGGGGATAATCTGCTGACAGTAAGGGACAACATGGAGGCGCCAGAGTGACGACACTGGAGTGCTCTTGGATTTGGACTCCAGATTGGGGGTCTCGGAGGAAGAAGGACAGGATACAGAAAGCTTTTTGGAGAAGATTATTCCTGAGCTCCTTGATGGCTCAGAAGTTGGAGTCCCTTCCATCACAATTGAAAGAGCACATTGCCTGGGCAAACCAAGAACAGCAGCTGATAAACCACGAGGCCTGATAATGAGGTTTCTTAATGATCGTGTGAAGGAAAATGTCTTGAAGGCTGCAAGGGTCAAAGAAAACCTCCAGAATAAAGGCAAGCACGTCTTCTTTGCTCCAGATAATCCATACAAGGTTCGTCAATAACGACACACGTTCCACCACATCTTTGAGGAGCTCAGAAGGAGAAAACTGAGACATGGGTTCTCTTTCCCTGTGACTCTTCTGGTGAGTTTTGAAGGTAAAAAACACATGCCCAGAAAATCAGGATAAGCAGAGATGCAAAACACAAAGAACTAAAAAACATGGGAAATGGAGGCATCAACGTGGGGTATGTTAGTTCGGGTTGTGGTCACATGGCAATACATTTCTGTTCATTTGAAGAGACTGATGTTGGTGACATGATTTAATTGTTTTTATCATCAGACTTTATGCCCCATGTTGACTTTCTGCTTTAGTACATAAACTTTGTGTTTAAGTATATCTACCTAACGATGTACCAAACGTGGGAGATTGGATTTGTGGGAAATTGGAGAATAATTACTTGAGTGCAGCAGGGGGACGTGGTGAGCCAGGGAGGTTATATATCCAATTCTTTTGGAGGATTGGTGTCAGGAGTGCCTGAGGAGTTTTGTTTTTGAGGGGGGCCCTTCATTAGGATTGGACTTCCCTCCCCTTTACCATCTTTTTGATCCGGTTTTGTGTTTGATGCCTGTTTCCAGCATGAACCCTTTTGTTTTCTTTTTTACCCTTTCAGTGGTTTTGTGTTTCTATGGTTCCTGTATATGTTTGTTGTTTTCGGCCAGAGATATTAAAAACAAGATAAGAGGAGAAATTAACATTTTAAATACGGGACAGGCAGTCATGTAATCTCAACTAAAGAAGACTAAATTCAATCAGCATTCGGATCCTTTTATAAAAAACGTTTTCAAACATTACAGACAATAAAGAAGTCAGTATAAATTCCTTTCTGGACACCCTCAATGTGCCTGTTATGTCAGAAGAACTAAATAAAAAATAAGAGCTGAAATAATTTTTTGGGAAATACAGGGCGCAATCAAAAGATTAAAGAACAATAATTCTCCAGGGAGCAATGAGTTCACCGCGGGGTGTTTAAGAAAACTCAGATTCCTCAGAGTTGGAAAGAAGCCATCATATCCCTGATATCACAAGAAGGGAAAGATCGATTGGATTGTGATAAAAAACGAATGTTCAAAAAACTGAAATGCTCTCTTACTGGCAACCCGCTCTGACCTTTAGAAAGACCTACCCATTTAAATGGCAAACTGAATCTTATAGATATTTAGGTGTGATACTCCAAAGAGACCTATCAAAATTATACCCTTCTTTTTACTGATATAAAAAAAGATATTGAAAAATGGAACCTTATTCCCTACCTAAGTCTAAGGATTTAAACTATAAAAAATAATGTTTTGCCCAGGTTTCTCTATCAATTCCAGACTCTTCCGATCTCCATCCCCAACCGGCTGTTTGATGAGTGGAATAAAGCAATCTCAAGATTTATATGGGAAGGGGGAAAAACTGTATCCGATTTAAAACTTTACAATTATCAAAAGAAAAAGTTCAAGGTGAAGTTCAGTGGAAAAATATTGAGATTAGTGTTGTGCCGGGGATTCCTGTGCAGGCCTTACCGGCAGATGACAGACAGTTGAGTAATTGGGGCAGGTGGAGAACCCTTCACCTGCCCCAAATCTTAAACTTAAACTGGTTGGTTTACGATAAAAAAATCACACCTAACAACAAAAGCTATAAAGGTCTTTTACCATATTGTAAATGAGAATCATTTGTAGGGCTTTGATGAGTTCAAAAAATCCTCTGGTTTGGACGGACAGGACTTTTAGGTATTTACAAATCAGGAGTTATCATGACCAAAACATTAAAAATGATGATGATCAGCATAGCCTTTTGACTGAAACATTCATTCAAGCTTATAAATGGGAACTTTCAAGGGGATTGAGATCTAAATTGTATAAATGTATTAACAATCAGGGCAGCCACTGTTCGGATTACCTTAAGGGTAAATGGGAAAGAGTGGGTCACTTTGTTCTGATTGATGAAGAATGGGAAAGTATATGTACGTCTCACTGGAGAACCACGGGATCACATTCTGTTGTAAAAGTGTGTCTCGTTTCTTTATAACCCCATGTCAAAGTGCCCATTACTCAAAGGGAAATGCAAACTGTTGGAGAGGATGTGGCCGCCAGGAGGCATACCACTATCATATGTTTTGGGATTGTCCTGTTGTTCTCAAGTATTGGACTGAGACATCACCATCCCAAGGGGTTTCAGAACTATGTATTTGGGCATCAGGACTCCTGCCATGGACACAACCGGCAGCTATCTCTGGAGCATCCTACAAGTGGCTGCAAAAAAGGCCCTCACAAAAATATTTATGAAACAAAAGGCACCAACAATCAAGGACTGGACTATGATTGTAATGGATGTACAAAAAAAAGAAAAATAAAGAGGATTCACCGTAGACCTCTGGATTCAAAAGATCCAATAACATTGAACAATTTAATTTACTGAATCCCAATAGAAATTATATTAATTGCTCAGCCAGACAACCCATATATACAAAGCCCATAGATATGAAACCTCAAATTTTCCAAATTACACAAACAGTTCAGATTATCATAATTTCTTAGCAGGTTCAAACAGGACCTTGATCAAATTCTTTCATTCTTTCACAGTTCATACACAAAAATATACAGTATTACTTTCCCGCTTCACTGCCTTGCCAGCTGACAAACGAAAGATGAAACTTCCTTGGTAAAGAACATATCTGGAGCTTTCAACCATTGGTGGTTAAAAAGAAGTTTGATACAAGTCTAGACCAAAAAATCAAATCAAAAATACCTTTTCCAAATCCCAGATTTTATCCTGCATTCCCTTGTTACATAGTGTAGCCTTCCAAATACAACCCCTGACAGTGAGCAATGAGCAGAATAACATGCGCACAGTGGGCCACAGGCGTTTTCACTAGTCTCATCTGAACTGTGGCATTTTTCTGCCCTTCTCCCCAGGACAAATCTCACTCAGGAGCCAGACGATGTTTATGAAGCATGACTGTAGAGGGACCAGAGTCCTCCCTTGTTGTCCCTGCGTACAGCCAAACATAATCAAAGCTGTGTTTTATGGTGGATTTAGAGTAGGCTATTTTCATAAAAACACAATAAATATTTAACTTGAGGGAAGGAGACATTGAGGCGAAGAGGAGAGATCAGAATCAACAGCAATCAGGAAATGGCAAGATTGTAAGGGAACTATAGTTTGTATTTGTTCACAATGTTTTCCCATAAAAGCAAATATACAAGTCGAAATATGAATGTGTTTTTAAATGAGGAAAAACATTAAAATGAAACGATGATATATGTACGACAAGGTCTAACTGAGGACAGTCCAAGCATCTTCTCAGTGCTAAAATTGGTATCATGATATCAGGGTTTTTTCCCCCTTCCAAATATTCCATATTCCTAATTAGCACCGACATTTTTATATGAAAGTATAGTTATACAAAATATATACAGTAACATTAAATTATACTATATCTCAAAGAAATACATTTAGTTATTATTTTTACTACATCTAAAACCTTTAGCACAATGTGAAAATGCTGTCTTGAGTAATGAAGAATTTAAGTTTACATCTTTAGGTGTGAATCCCAAAAATTAGGTGCAGGTCAGAAGGTCATGGCCTCTACATTTTTGAGATATGCACAAGATATACTAACTGCACTAATTCCCACACAAGTAAATCATTTGAAGATATGGGGGCTTTGCAAGCCAGTGCAGTGGAAGAAGTAGTAACATATACCATATTTACTTAGATTTACTTTTCATGTCTGTGCACTGTATCTCTGTGTGTCTAGCTGACGAAATCTTGTTTAAGTCCATCTTATTTCTTTGCAATGATGCACTTACTTTGTTCATAGCTTCTCAAAAAAATCTTTAAAATAAATTGTTGTTCTATTTCTACAGTTTAGTATGACTTTGTTTTGGCAACAGGAGGGAAACAGTCTGGGGTCTCTGTCGCTGCGCACAGCTGGGGGGTTGCCGTCTTGTCCCAGTGCCAGGACTCCAGCTTAAGTTTCAGGGAGCGCATGTAAGCCATAATGACATCAGGGCGGTGTAATGCGGTGTGTCATGAGCACAGCGTACTTGCCTTGATGTCACTTCGTGGCATTGGACCTCTGAATTCACAGCAAAAAGCACTGCCAGGAAAACGCAGTGCAAAACCAATTGACAGGAAGAAAAGAGAGAGCGAAAGGATATGAACAGGATGAACATTAACAGGCAGAAAAAAACAGGCTCCGGCTCCAATAAATAGTCGATAAACCATCCATCAATGCTTTGCATCTCCATATTGTGCAAGGGGAGTCCAGTGGAGTAACTCTAACTCATTCTCGGGGCAAAAGACTGCCTCTCAGCATTTCCAGAAGAACGCAGCAACGCAACCAGGCTAATTTATCATAAACATAAAACCAAACAGAAATAGCAGTCAGCAGCCGGCTCTCACACAATTTACTACGAGGGCCTCAATATCGGGGGAGATGGAGGTTTGGAAAAAGTGAGTAAGACAGACAGTGCACGGTGCAATAATGTAACCTGTGCTTGTAACCACAGTGGACATCTGACAAGGCAGAACGTCAGGGCCTGGCCACAGAGAGAGCACGCTCGGCTCTGCACAGGTGGAATGAGTTTGTGCTGTCTGGAAAGAAAGGGCCAAAGAGCAGCAGTAAGAGCATATGCAGACAGGCACATAAATTAAGTATACATGCAAAATCATTAACATATGCATGCACTTTCACTCCAGGGCACGGTCATGTTGATGTACAGCGGTCTGTGCGATAAGAAAGGGCCTTTGGATTCACATTGGGACCTGTAAAACTTGTTTTCCTAATATGTTCTCTACATTTGACCACGATCTCAGCACAGGAACGTTTTGTACCAATAAAGTCTTGGATTAGTGGCATCATCAAATTCCTGGCCTACAGATGTTTTTCCAAAAGTACCAGGGTGAAGACATTGAAGTGTATATATAGGCAAAGCATGGGAACTTTAGAAGCGAAGGCATTAGGGTGTTATAAATTAATTGTATTATATTGTATATTATGCTAGCCAATTTGGTTATGTCATGTCATCCTGTCAGATGTTGTAGTGAAGCCCACACAGACTGCGGACGTGTCATGACCAAAACAGAACAAGCTGAAGCAAGTTCTACCAAAGACAAACTCAGGGCTTGTGGGCGTGTGGACAGCAGAGTTCAGTACAATCCATATTACAATTGGAGAGTAAATAAACACGTTCACGGGGAATCTGTGTTGCCTCCTCTTATTGAACATTAATTTATAATCTCTCTTGCCATAAGTACCTGGGATGGGTGGAATCTGAAAGCAAAGATTCAGATTCCACATTTGAATAAATATTAGCCCTTAGCTCTGGAGTCACCATAACAAGTCATCTTTCACGTCATGGCACTTGTAATGGGCTCTCCAGTTGCCACCAAAACCAAAGTGACACACTGTCTTCGAAGGAGAAACGTTTGGCTCAAAGACACAATGGCAGTAGAACCATAGCAGAAGAACAATTTAGCAACAACCTCTTTTCTTTAGTCTAACCGCTGTCTTATGTAACTGTTATAATGCTGTCTGAAGCTCTAGCTTAAACAGGATGAGTTAGAATAACACACATTTGGTATTATTATTGTGCTGAACTGCAGTCAAACCTTAACAGGAAACTTGTGTTATTTCTCCATCCACAAACAAGAGTTATGCACGGTGACCTATATAACAAAAAAGTAATTATTTTAGACACACGTGATGTTGATCTAAAAATAAAGCAACATTTCCTTGTGATTTGGTAATTTGTCATAAAGTTCTGATGGTTCAACTGATGGTTTTATCCTATAGCTTAAATTAGCCTTCTCACCCTGCTCTATCCATTCTCTCACACTTTGTTCTCTCCTCTTTATCCGTCTGGTGGAATTATTTGACCTGTTTTTTTTTGCCCCAAGAAGCAAATCACCACCAACCACCATCTCGACATAATTCATAATTCCTCACTGATTAGGCCCGTCACTGCTGCAGGAGAAGACAGTAGATGTCTTTATTAAGGCCAAGCCAAAAGAACACACAGATGAGGGCGAGGATAGCTGTCCAGTGCCGTAGTTCATTGTAGTTAAGCTGAACTGTGGGGGAGGTGGAGGGGCCCATTAACAGAGCAGCGTGCCTGGTGACGGGATACAGCTGTGTCATGAGCCGAGGCCTATACTGTGAGTGATTAGCTTCACCTGCAACCCACTAAACTGCAGTTTGTTCCATAACAGTGATTCAAACATTTAAGAAGTTATGTGAAAATGTTTTGGGGGGTTTTATCAGTAGTTTGTTCCTATAGGAGAATGTTCATAATGTGCCCTGCTTGCTTACATATTTTTTCAAAGTTTAAGCTTGATGTTATGCGGATGCTTTAAATGTCCCATTGTTGTTCCCCTACTATTCTTCTTCTGCACTTGATTGAGTATATCAAGTATCAATCATGTATATCTTAATACTAAATATCTGTAAAATCTGTCATATGTCTTCTTTAAGGAAAAGGTAAAATATTTGAATAATGAAAATGTCACTTTAAATTTCATTGCCATCATTTCACCCCTTTGACACAACTACAGAATGTGGGTGTAATCCCTCATTCGTCCAGGAGAGTTTCATTGTAGAAAAAGGTTCAGTTGTGGTCATCTGGACTCGACTCTCATCCAAGAGTCAAGACCGGGAACTCAGATGAAATGATGTTATTGGTTTCAATAGTTTCTGTTGAAACCAATAACACCTTTTCATCAGGAGGTCCCACCTGGTGGGCAGGGCCTACCCAGAGTAGGATAGATATCCTAGTTTCCGGTCTTGATTCGCAGATTGATTGATTGATGTCCAGATGACTACAACTGAACCTTTTTCTACACAACTACAGAATATTAAAACAATCTTCATATATTTTGACGGAGATGAGGACATTGAGAGCACCAGTTACCCTACATGAGATAATACAGTTTATCCCTGTATAAGGTCTTTATGACTGGGCTGAACAGTACAAGAGTCTCTCTAAATGAAAACAATTCTGTTATTTTTGGCTGATTTCTGCAAATACAAAGGCCAAGCTCTGATGAAGAACCATTTTCTTACTTGTTTGACCTGCAGTGATGCCACTATGGACCAAATATCTCTCGTCATTCTTAATTCTGGTGCGGCCACAGTATTGTATTGATGGTATTTAATTCAGTTTTCTCAGTACAATACAATTCACGTTAAGTGAACACTTAGACTTGTCTCAGTCACTATTCAACTGTTCAGCTTTTTCAAAATGCAGCAAGATTATTAACAGGAACCAAAAGAAGAGAGCACATTACGCCGGTGCTCAAGTCTCTTCACTGGCTCCTGTCGAGTTTAGAATCAAATTTTAAATCGTACTCCTGACTTACAAAGACATAAATGACATGGCCCAATTCTACATCAAATATACTATAGAACCATATCATCCAAACAGAGCTCTTAACTCTCAAAATGCTGGACATCTGGTGGTCCCAAGAGTCTCTAAAAGCACAGTAGGAGGTAGAGCGTTTAGCTACCAAGCTCCTGTGTTATGGATTCAGCTCCTGTCCATGTTAAAGAAGCCGACACAATCTCTTCATTTAAGACCAGGCTTAAAACATTCCTCTTTGAAATCGGTTAATATGGTTAGGCCAGTTAGGAACAGAAATAAAAACATGCAGTTTCCCAGCTACGCTGCCCTAGGAGCAACTACGCTGGGGGAAGTATGGCAGCTTGAGCACTATCCTCTGCTTCTGAATTATTTTCCTATCAACAATGTTTAATATTTTAGTTTTATTATCACATTTTAACATGTGTTTGTTTATCGTCACTTGTTTTTCTCCTACTGTTTCAGACACTGCCGATGCTGGCCTGTAGATCCAGATGCTCCTCAACTCCCTGGAGGAATGCTCTCTACTCTAGATGTTTCAATGTCGGCAGGTGACTATGGACCAGTGGATTCACTCTGTCACTGCATCCAACAGATCAGTGTGTGGATGCAAAATAACTTTCTCCAGCTGAACTCTGAAGACTGAAATCATCGTTTTTGGCCCACAGAAACAAAGAGAAAGTGTTAGCGGTCACCTCCAGAGTCTCACTCTAAAACCTACAAATAAAGTTAGAAATCTGGGGGTAATAATGGACTCAGACTTGAACTTTAACAGTCACATCAAATCAATAACATCAGCAGCTTTTTACTATCTAAAAACATTGCTAAAATCAAAAATATAGTGTCAAAACCAGATTTAGAGAGACTTATCCATGCATTTGTCTCCAGTAGATTAGACTGTAACGGCCGCTCACTGGTCTCTCCAAACGAGCTGTTAAACAGCTGCAGTACATCCAGAACGCTGCTGCTCAGGTCCTGACTAGAACCAGGAAGTATGATCACATTAGTCCTGTTCTCAGGTCTCTGCACTGCCCCCTGTGGCTCAGAGAATAGACTTTAAAGCAGCTCTGCTTGTGTACAAGTCTCTCCATGGCCTAGCACCAAAGTACATCTCAGACATGTTAGAGTCAGGACTAAACATGGGGAATCTGTTTCAGTTTTATGCAGCTAAAATCTGGAACAGTCTTCCTGAAGATGTGAGACAGGCTTCTACTCTGACAATGTTCAAATCTAAGCTAAAAACGGTTTTGTTTAGCTGCGCATGTGACTGAAAGGATTTTTATTTGCACTCTTCAATCAGTTGGACTGATTTAAAAGAAGAAGAAAAGAAGGAGAAAGGATACATTATCCATTTGCTCATTTCCTATGATCATTGTTTATCATCGTCATCCTTCGAGGCAACTGCTGTTGTGATTTTGGGCGTTACAAAAATAAATGGAAATGAACTATGTCAGTATTAAGGTCTGTTATTATTACAGAATGCTCATTGTTAAGGTAACAAGACAAGAGCGTGAATGGACTATGCAAGTCATTTTAATATAGATTTACATTTTGAAATCAAAATGACAAAGAATCTTGAACTGGACAGCACTCATGTTACAGAATCCGATGTGTGACAGACAAAATAGAAACGGATTAATGGATTTTTGGGTGGACACAACACGAAGCAAAGACTGAAGGAGTAATTTAATAGAGAGAGGTTGGCAGGGACAAGATTGACGGTGAAAGAACGGAATGCACTTCTGCAAAATGTGTCTCAAGAAACAATTTGCCTGTTTCTCTGGACACATGACAGAGGAACAGGCGCCCACGGTGAGCTCCAACATCCAATAAAACCACCAAAATAATTAGGTCAAGGATAACACAACAACTAAATCCCTCATACAATTTTAATGGCAACCAAAGTTTCCACATACAGCTTGAAATAGCAGTGCCGTGCAGTAGGAGGTAGATTCTCTGTGGCCAAAATGTTAACTACGTAAATAATCAACTAAAAGTAAAGAATATGAGGGAAAGTTTTCTTTGTTGGGCCTTTTTCTTGACACAAACAAAGCATGTGCCAGCGTAAACATAACAGTTTTGGTAAAAGTATAAAAGTATAGGCTAGTTATTTTCAAATTAATTCATATAATTTCTTACCCTGAGAGGTCATGGCCTTTTAGAAAAATTTAATAAAACGCTTGACATTTCTTAAACAATAATCAAAACAATTTGACAGAGGCATTACAATAATATTTTGAAATGCAGTTTTACCCATGAATTCCTCTGTCTGATGATACGCTTGTCCTGGCTGGGTTTATCTGAGGACTGCACATTGAAAGTGAGGTCAAATGGTCTCTAGCAATAATTCCCTTTGTATAAACATTTGATCGTCTGCCTCGGGGCCCGGGGCCAGCAGCCTCAGTTGGGACAGGGCTTTAGTGCTGCGCTGGGACCTACTGGGAATGTGCGTTCCATTTACAGTGATAGGAAGTGATTTGAGGTAAAGGTCCTCGAGTGGGACACAAGACGATGGCTGTCAGTGTAAATCCACTGTGAGAAAGTACAATAAAGAAGATAAAGTGAAAGAGAAACAAGCCGAGCACTGATGAGCCAACTCTGTCTCTCTGAGGAGGCCATGTCTGTCATCAATCGAGCAGGAGAGACAGTGAGTTAGCAATAGCGTTCAATGAAATAAAAATAAAAAATAAGAATGTCAAAATAAGAAAGAAACACCACCAAATGATGATAATAAATAACAAAAAAAGAATGAAATAAAAAAAGTAAAACACAACTGCCCCAAAATGTTTACTTTTATTCAAGTATAGGCCTACAGAACTATGGGGCAGTGAGGCTGGGGATCACAGGGTCCGTCATGATTTTATGGGATATATGATTCACACATGAGACAATAATATCCTGCTTCTTTTTGAAACCACGACCTGCACAAATTTAAAATGAAATGCACTAATTTTAATATTCAAAACGCAAAAAACAAGTTTCCTTTCTCCAAATACTCAAAATAATTCCATAAATTATACCAAAATAAAGCATGGCGATATATTGATACAGCAGCCTACAATATTGATACTGTACCACTTAATTTATCATAATAATAAATCGATATTTTAGCACACTCCCAGTGGTGTTGTCACAATCCTAACATTTCAAACTTTCAAACTACTATGTGGTCTTATATTAGTTATGACAAAACTCAGATCATTCTAAAACTCTTCAGGAAAGATCACATTTTGTCATGTCTGTGCGAATTGTTGTAGTATCGATACTTGTCAAAGTGAGGATCCAAGTTCAATAGTAGTAGTTTTAGTATCGATTAGCGTCTGATTTTTGAAACTTTTGACAACCCTAATTCCCAATAAGACTTTGTGTGTAATTTAGATAAAAAATATAGTGGAGTATTTTACAATGTATGACCATTTGTTAAATGGGATTAGCTCCAGGAAGAGCTGTCCAATTGCTTGTTTCCAATTGACCAAGATGATTGGTGACATTTTCCAGCAGGGTGTACAACAGATCCAGATCATAATAAGAACAGGAAAACTTGAATTTAAGTTTTCATAATAATTTTCTATGAACTGGATGTGGCCCGATACTACTGGGAACAGTAGAAAAAAAAAAAAAAAATAGAGTAGAAAAGTATTATTTGTACAATGTGCAGAGAGTGCAAGAGGTTACTGCTAAAAGATGTGTCACTCCATTATTATGGCCCACTCCAATGTAGTTTAGAGATGACATTTATTTCTTAATCTGATACTTAGATGAGTATATGGTGACAATCCTATAGAACAAGTAGATTTAGCTTCAGTGCGACTAAGAAAACGAATACAGCATCTAACAGAGACGGGGCCAATAACATTCACTCCATTCTTAGAAAAGAAAAAATCTAAATCCAGCTTCTTGGAAGACCACATGTGTGAATACTGAATAAGTTTTGTCAATTAGGAAACATTGGGGACATTTTTGTCAGATATTATCTGGCAAATAATATCACAAAGTATATGGAGTTTGTGATGATGGTTGTGATACATCTAAAAGGCATTAGTCAAGGCATTGGTAAAACGTTGGCCTCTCAATGATGCAGTGAATGACAGAAAGTAGCGTTGCCACCTAGTGTTCAAATATATAACTACAACATGTCATCTGCTCATTGCAAAGATCTTTTGATGGGGCGTGAAATTGTAAAACAAACGTAAGGATCAGGGAGCTCAACCCTTGGTAACTCATTTCCTCGTCCACCGAAGCAGAAAGTCAGAAGAGTCTTTTAAACAATTAATCAGAAGAGGTTTAGCCAAAGGTTCCTAATGACAACTTAATTGTATAAAAAAAAATAGAAACAGCAAGATAATATAATATATTATATTTATTGGTGATACAAGTATACTTGTAACACCCCACATTTCCACAGACATTCAATTAAAGGTTAAAAGAGATACATTTCGCTATGAACAATTATGCTTGGTTTTAGCAGCTTCTAGTCCACAATCCACCCCTTTAAATTAAGAATGTTTTTATAGCAAAGATTAAGATTTTTGGAGTCATAATGTCAAACAGTAAACCGTCTTATGCATGTAACAGGCATTTTCTAAAACAGAAATCAAAATGAATAATAAAAAGTTGATGAGACACTAATAATAATTTTACTATACTGTCAGATTGTGCACCTGTGGGTACCGACATCTGCTCCAATGACTCCAGTGAGTTTAAGTGTGGCTGTTCCTTATTGATCATCTAGAGCTCTGAAGTGAGTTGTCCTTTACTCTGGATATTCTTCATAATAGACTGGACCACATCCAACGTTGTGCCCTGACCCCCAATATCTGGAGTATGCAACTGAAAAGATAAAACAGCCTTTACATTATGGAAATTAAACCGAACTCTTAAAACATTCTACAGGCCAAGCTTTTTATTACTTAATTAATAATATGTATTCATGTGGAAGCAATAAAGTCTGAAGTGGGCCCTCTAGTTGATAATAAGCTCAGCAAATACATAGATCATGTTTTACAAGCATTGTAATTAATGCTATCGCAGGGATAATGTAAAATCTGATACCAGACAATGGTGTAAATCATACAGCGATAGCAATGTATGGCCACACACAAAACTGCTTTGTGCAATGTGATGAGGAAACATGCCAGACCTTCCACCAGTGCCTCCGAGCCACATGTCAAACTACAATGTGTGCAGAGCTTTAGGACAGTGACAGTGTAAAGAGGATGATACTTGAGAAGGAAACTCACCCTGGTCTCATTCATGGTAGTGAGGACTGCGTTTCGAATCAGACTTGCATAATTATTCAGCCTGGGGAAAAAAAAATATATATTGTTGAAATACATATTTTACAGAACAATATGAAAGACTTGTTATATATGAACCCTTACTTAATATGGTCCAGCATCATACAGCTGGCCAGCAGCATGGCTGTCGGGTTAGCAGTGTTCCTGTCTGCAATACTTTTGCCTGTGTTTCTTGTTGCCTGATAAATTTAGACACAATGATAACAGAAAACCAGCTTCAGCATAATGGAATCTGCAAACATTGTCCTTTTCCTTTTTGCGGAATTGAAAGTACTTACAGTTTCAAAAACAGCATAGTCACGGCCATAATTGGCACCGGGCACAAGGCCAGGCCCTCCCACTAGGCCCGCACAAACATTGCTGACCACATTCCCGTACAGATTAGGCATTACCATCACGTCAAACTGGTGTGGTTTGGACACCAGCTAGAAGACACAAACAGTAGCCGGAGTCTATTTAATGCCAGCTTCTTCCAGACATCAGGCAAATGTCATGCGAAATGTACTTGGCTCTTACCTGCATAGTAGTGTTGTCCACAATCATGCTGTCAAAGGTGATGTCTGGATAGCCTGCGGCCACTTCGTTGCAGCACTGCAAGAACAGACCATCACCGAGCTTCCTATTAAGCACACGTACATTAGTGCACGCTGGCCCACACGGATTTGATTTCAAATGAAGACAAATTCCAACTCACATTATATTGGCTTTATGCACAGCAGTGACCCTGCGGCGG
Organism: Eucyclogobius newberryi; assembly: GCF_026437365.1. Taxonomy (NCBI): domain Eukaryota; kingdom Metazoa; phylum Chordata; class Actinopteri; order Gobiiformes; family Gobiidae; genus Eucyclogobius; species Eucyclogobius newberryi. Next base: position 31,251,221 of record NW_027315801.1, on the reverse strand, counting down.
CCTTTCTCACGGGCCAGTTTGAAGGCATACTCTGCAATCCTGAGGGAATTGTTTCGGGTGATGATCTTAAGGCTCTCCACTACTCCTGAAACACTCTTGGGTAAAGAACAGAGAGCAATTTTCATACATTGAATAAAGAGCTCAGGGGAAAAAAATACTAAGTTTTAGTATTCAAAAGACAAATGTTTTGGGAGTTTTATGCTGCTCCTGACCTCATGCTCCAGATTGCTGTACTCTCCCTCCGTGTTCTCCCTAATGATTATAATGTCAATATTCTTGTGCCGAGTCTGAACTCCGGGGAGAGACTGGCAGTGCATCACGTTGGCATACAGGTCTAATCTTGTGCTGTAAAGACAAAGTATAAGGGTCAAGTAAAAATACAATGTGTGAAAGGACATGTTATTTTTATTAAGAAAATTAAATTTGGTAAACAAAATAATCTATTGAGGGTCTTACCGAAGCAAATTATTCCAGGATTTCACGGACGGTGACAAAGTATGTTTAGTTTCTATGTTACCTGTAAGAAGAGAAGACATTCAAACATCAAATTGGAGGGTTTCTTCATGACCTTATATGGTCTGTTAAAGTAGACATTGACGATGAGCCTAAATAAGACTGTGGGAGAGATCAAGGATGAGAGAGTCCTTGGAGATGGCTCGCTGCTGGTTGTGTGCAAAGACGTGCCTCAGCGAAGGAAAGCAATTGAGATTAAACGTCTGATGCTGAGAGAAACACGGTCAGAGGAGTTATCGCAGGCAACCATACGTGTGGAGGTTCCAAGTGTGGAGGTTCCAGAATTACTGAGGATACCTTGGTTGTGGATAGAAAGGATTTTGTACACTTTATGGTGAATGTTATAAACTGAGCTGCTTAAATCAGGATCATTGCTAAAGCTGCAGGAAGATTCCTTAGAACAAAAGAGCTTGAATGGGCAGAAATAGAAAGCATGCTGAATGCGCTAAATGGGAGTCAGATTGAAGGAAATCTGCTTTTGGGGAATCAGAGTAAATGAAGTAAAGGAATGGAGGTAGGGGCGTCGCTGGTCTCTTGTCCACAGTGGATGCACAACGGAAGTAACTCCAGAAATCACAATTACAGTGGGTGGATGCTGTGGAGCGCTGGGAAGGAGGAAGGAGAAAGAAGAAGAAGAAAGAAGAGGATAGAAGAAGATGATGAGGAAGAAGAAGAAATAGAAAAAAAGAAAAAAGAGTGGCGAGTGGAAGTGGAGAAGACAAAAGACCAAAGAAGAAGGGGAAGTAGATGGGGAGGAGGAAGAAGAAGAATAAGAAGAGGATGTCATGTTTTTGGAACTGAAGAATGAACTCTAAAGAATAAAGTCTAAAGAATAAAGATGTAACACTTGGATACCTTCCGCCAAAAAACACCAGAGAATTATAATTTAAATATTCCACAGCTTTAACAAATTATTAATAATATAACGTCGTATTATTGTACAAGGGGGTTGAAAATTGTTCATAGAAATGCCCAGTAATTATTGGAAATTAACACAAAGGTGAATGTTGCCCTTTAACAGGGAAAGTAGCTAAATGAAAATACATGTTAAACTATCAATGCACAACTTTAACTTTTTACAGTGTTCATACAAAAACAGTAAATGTTTTCAGATGCCCCAGTCTATAACTTTATTTACTTGCAATATCATACATGGTAGCGCTGTATAGTTCATCATATACAAATACAAAAATATACGTTTAGGATATATATGATATCTTGAATTGATTAATGAAAATTACCTTTGAGGCCAATTCCATTACGGCGGATGGCAGTAATAGCATTGTCAATGTCATCCTCGGTTTCCAGAGCAGAGTTCACATGTATCACTTCAAAGTCCACGGGCACGCAGCTGTATCTGTAAGAAATAAGCACTTGCAAGATAACAATATGCTTGACCAGACAGGAGCATTTTCAACACCTCCCTGGAGTCATGGCGTGTCCCAGCCTACTTCAAATCGTCCATTATCATGCCGGTCCCCCGGATCACTAGACTTATAATGACTACAGACCTGTGACGCTGACGTCTGCATTTATTAATTCATTAGAATGCCTGGTCTTGCCCCATCTCCCCCCAACTGGACCCCCTGCAGTTCACCTACAGAGCCAACAGATCTGTAGACGACACCATCAACCTGGAACTCCACTTCATCCTGTAGCATCTGGACTCCCTGGGAACCTCTGCCAGGATCTTGTTTGTGGACATCAGCTCTATATTAAACACCATCCTCCCTGCTCTGCTCCTGAGCCACTCGCCTCAGGCAGGAGGCTACGGTCCATCCGGACCAGAACCTTCGGATGCATGCCCTTTTTATACATTTTGCTACTATTATTATTATTATTCATTGTTGTATGTTGCACCTTAATGCCAAAGCAAGTTCTGAGTTTGTGAATTATGTTCACTGACAATGGCAATAAACCCCTCACTGATTCTGATATGTTTTCTCTGGTGTTAAAATGGCATATTATTGAATATTGTTTACCTGAAAACTTCTCTGACGTGACTGAGCAGCTCTGGTCCGATCCCATCCCCAGGAATAAGAGTGACTGTGTGTCTGCCTCCATATTTAGCAGGAGGGGGCTGTAATAAAAAAAAAATCTGTGTTAATACATGAGACAGTGAGTGTTAATAAATAAATGTAGGTGATAAACAAGCACCAACATTAGACTGAGGCTGGGCAAAACATAAATTAATAAGACTTAGCCTAGAGGCTTGGCAGAATTATGATGCATTATATGTTTTAACAAAGATCGTATTAATGATTTAGATTACCCAACCCTGCTAACACAAATAATAAAAACTCAAGTAAAGAGCAAGAAACACCCAAAAGAAAATAAGAAAAAGAATGTTACTTACTATGTTTTCTCCCTGAAGTTGATCATGGACAAGATAATAAAAGTTTCAGTTAACAAACACCAAAGTGGTAGGTATCAATAACAGACAAATAAACATAAAATACGAGATGGCATGAAATCCCGACATGTTTGAACAAGTCATATGCATAACAACACAGCATGGACATTACGCTTCCACCATAATATACAACACAAAGGTAAATTCAGTCCCCGTGTCCAGTCGATGTAACACCCCATTCATCCAGGTGGGGTCTTAAAATAATGAGCAGCAGTCCCATACGTACATAAGACTTGTTCCTCTGGCTGGTCACCGTTGTCGTCCCCCAAACCTTTAACACATTGTAAGAATGACCATTAATTCATGTTATGTTTACTGCTCAACGCGCGTACGCTGCTAACGACTGCTAATGTATTTGACCTTGCGTTCAAATAAACAAATCCTACACCTAAATACGTCCAACTACCGTAAATACAACATATATTACACAAAGTGCCACACATACTTTGGCCGCACTTCCCAGGCGTCCTCCCCAGAGAGAACTGATTATTTTGGACATCGAGAGCACGGGACTGTGAGCTGCCATGTTGCTTTAGAGCAAATGAAGTACAGTGGACAGTTGCCAGCGTAATAGTACTTCCGGAATAATGTAGCTTCCTTTTATTTTATTGTTTGTATATTTTCATACCATACACAACCCCAGTATTTAGTATTCCTGAAAATGTATGAATGATAATCCCTTGATGGAGAAATATCGGACAAAATCTGAAAAAATATATATATATATTTTCAACTTCTACTATAGGACACTTGCTTTGTTTTCTTTGTTGTCTATAATTTTATTCTTATAATAATTGAGAGCTATTTTGAACGTTTGCTTTTCCATACATTTTATTGCGTAGTCCAACTTGGGTCAATCTGCGCATGCTCAGTGCGCACAGCTTGGTGAACATGATGGGGGAGAGTGAGAGGTTGTTTTGCATGATGGAGGAGTAATGACACAGCAGAGTTAATGATGTTAACCCCGATATTATAATAGATCCATGTGTTAACCCAGAAACAGTTTTCACCCACAGTTGCGATTCCCACCTCTCCTCCATGGGGGTTTCTATGAAGGTTATTTTGTGTTTTTATTACGATTTATTTTTTTTGACATTGAATTTTTTTACATCGAATTTATACATTTTTTTACATATAATTTATTTTTTTTACATAGAATTTAATTTTTTTTATACATTGTATTTCGTTTTACATCGAATCTTTAAAAAAAATTGAATCGTATTTATATACAATGAATATTTTTACTAGATTTGTTGCCCAAAAAAAAAATTCGATGCAAAAAAGATTCAATGTAATTTTTTTGGAATACAAACACAAAATAACCTTCATAGTTTCCTGCCGCTTCAGTAGACTTCTATATTCTGGATAAAACCAAGGCTCAGAAATCAGTAGGGTGCTGCTGAGAACATTATACAGTTCATATGTCCCGATTTATACAGACGAGACGGCTCAAGACACTATAATAGGATCTACAGCGTTTGCATTTGTTGTTCCTTATTTACATGTTTCAGCCCAGAGGAGAGCAACAAATAACCTGGCAGTTTTTACTGTTGAGATGTTGGCAATTCTAGCAGCCTTAGAGTGGTTGGAGAATTCTCAGGTGATGGAGGTGGTAAATTGTTTCGATTCAAGTTCCTCATTAATGGCAATCCAATCTTTCAGGTCCTCGAGTAGACAAGACTTAGTAATAGAAATACACGAAAACTGGCACAGCCTGTGTCTCTTTTATGTGGATCCCAGCTCACAGGGGTATAGAAGGTAATGAAGCAGCAGACACACTGGCAAAGCAGGCACTTTTAACAGATGCTCCTTTCATGGACATACATTTGAGCAGATCAGAGGCCAAGTCAGTTATCAAAACCTTTATTATGGCAGAGTGGCAAACAAAAGGGAGGCATCTAAACGCACTTCAGAAAACAGTTGGATCAGGGCAGACAATCAGAGGGAGCACCAAGGAAAAGAGGGCCATCACTCGACTCAGAGTAGGACACACCCAGCTAAACAAGTCTTTACATCTAATAAACAAGCATCCAACAGGGCTTTGTCATCACTGTGGTGAAGAAAAATCAATCGAGCATTCCATCATTCACTGTGACAAGTACAGAGAGAAATAGCAGTGTATTATCAATGAGTTGAGCAACCAGGGGAAAATGGAAGTCAGTATTCAAAACATATTCAAGTGGGTTAAGCAGAAGACCTTTATTAGGTTCTTGAATAATACAATACCTGTAATTAAGAGTGTTTTATTTTGTTTTTATTCGGTTTACTTACCTGCTAATAGTATTACCTAGTCTTGTGCTAGCTATTTTTATTTCATTTTATTTTTATTTTATTCTATTATCATTATTTTATTATCTTATTTTTATCTTTTTATTTTTATTTATCAATTTTATTTTATTTCCCCCCCTCCATTCCCTATTAAGATAGGAGAGGAGTTTTTGTTAATATGAGTTTTTTGTTTTTGTTCATAAGAGTTCTATTAACATTAAAGGATTATCTTATCTTATATTGAAGGAGTCAGGCCTAATCAATAGAATTTAGTTATTGTGTTTTATTTTTTTTTTTTTTTTTGTCTTTCTATTGTTTTTTTTCTTATTTTATTTCTTATTTTATTTTTATTTTTTGGGGTTGGGAAGTAGAAACCTCTGGTCAATATTCCAATACAGCAGATGGCGTAAATGCACCTAAACGTTGAGTCACACATTCGCCACAAAGTAAAACCCACGAAGAAGATCCCAGGTTGGTGGCAAGCCCCATATTATAATAGATCCATGGCAAGCCCCCGGAAGCCAAGATGGCCGCCATTGAAACCTATGGAGCTGCTCATTGGCGCATGGTTCCAAAAAAGTTTTTTAGTTCCGCATTACTTCCTGAACAGTGGTATATCTCCTCCCACTTTTGTGACGTCATCGCCGTGAGGCTTTGGCGTCGGGAGCGCGCACGTCACAGCAGCGTGAAAGACTGAGAAGTCAACACGGACTTTTGGAATGATTCGGCTTGAAATAGTCTGTTTACGTAACGTATAATGATGAATTGTTATATCCATCTATAAATATACATGTATCATGTTGTAAAGCTCTGATATTTAAGAGAATTATAAAGAAGTGTTAAGATAAAAAGTCTGGTTTAATGACAATGAATTACATTTAGAGGTTTAATAACGTCCTCATCATTTTCTGTAGTTTTTGGTTTGGGTATTTATTTTGTTATTAACTTTTCAGTTATTTATTTACATAATATAATTTGGCCAATATGCATTTTTTTTAATCAGATGAGAAGAAATATAAAATATAATCATCGATTCTGTTACATAATTGAGTTAAGCAGTATTTAATTATATTCAGTTTCCTTTTGTGTCGTTTTTTTTATCATGTCAATCTTTAATAAATACAAAACACATTTGTTTATTAATGTATTTAATACAAATAATGAACATGAATGAACTTGTTCAATAAATGCAAATCTGATTATAACTACAAATGATAAATTGATTTTAGCCAGTTTTAGTTGAGTTTTAAAGCTCCAATGAGTTTTAAAGCTACAATGTGGGAGTCCCTTATTAAGGGGTTTTGGAGTCTGTGTAATGTTCATTATTATTATCATCATTAATATAATCAGAAAAGGTTTATTCCATTGTCAAAGAACAGAATTCACAAACAGTGGAACTTGCTTTGGTGATTCAGTGCAACATAAAAATTTTAACAATGATAAAACAACCTGTATAAGTCAAATAGAACAAACTGAATAAAATAAGATATTCCTTTATTGTCCACACATGAGGAAATTTTGTTGTTGCAACACAGTAGATCCAGAGGAAAAGGACAGATAACTTATAGGAAGTTTAAAAAACACTCTTAATAGATCGATCTTAATAGAAGAACTCTTATAAACAAAAACTCCTATAGACAGAACCTCTCATACCTTAATAAAGAATGGAGGGGGAAATAAAGATAAAATAAAAACAGCGTAAGACAAAATAATACTAATAATAATGGTAAAATAAACACTCTTTTTACATCAGTTATATGCACATGAATGTGACATTATTGCGTTAAATACTGAATATCTCAGTATTTAACAAGACTTTGTTTCCATGGCTACGCAGTCTTCTGTACCTCAGTAACTGCACCGTTCAGCTCCATCGTATGACTGAGACAAACAGAACATGTCACAGCTTTAGATTATACAAGTCATATAACATACACTTCATATGTTTAGATTATACAAGTCATAGAACATACACTTCATATGTATAGATTATACAAGTCATAGAACATACACTTCATATGTATAGATTATACAAGTCATATAACATACACTTCACATGTTTGTCCTGAAGCTGCTTCACAGACACATGTGACACATCAGTGGCTCTTTTGAAGAACAATTATCATTTAGTTTTTTTGGTCATAACAAAACAGACATTTTATAAATTCAAAATACTGATTCTACACTGTTTACTTTTAGTCGAGGCAGAAGTTATTATTAAAATACCTTTTGCTTTGGAGTCGTCAGGAGTTTACTTGAGATGACTCTGTGTCTGCAGTGACCTGTAGTGACCTGTAGTGACCTGTAGTGACCTGTAGAGCTCTGGACAGCACAGACAGACTAAACTCACTGGTCAGCACTCTGAAGATGAGAAAGATACTCATTAGAACATTGATATATTCTGCACATTTAACAGAGAAAAGCTGGAATATGTTATTGACAGATTTACATTTCGCTCTGTAACACAAAAGTTCCTCTTTTCACATTATTTTTTAAAGCTAGAACCAAAAGTCATTTATTTATGCATAAGTTTAAACCTTAGAAGTTAGAACATAACTCACATGTTTGCTAAATCTCTACATAGTCCATGGAAGTAAATCCATGACATTCCTATAGAAAACAAGCGTGTGCTTTATTTAAACACAGCACACTTCATTATTAAATATGTAATAAAACCTCAAATGTCGTCTCAGCCCCTGTAAGTACAGGACTGTCACTTTTAAACACCTTTACATTTACCTTTACATTTATATATGTAAGATATGACCCATTATAGCAGGTTATATTTGAATTATTGGTAGTTTTTTATAGCACATAATACAAACATCACTTTATTTCCCTTCTTTCTCTAGTTTTCCTTGATCTGTGCATAACCTCTTGTCTAATAGAACATTTAGTAAGAGAAATAATTTGTTATTTATTTGCAGAAGCACGAGCCATCGTGACGTGTTATTGCATCTTTGTGTAGCTAAACTTTAGCTTACGTTAGCTCGTGTTAGCTTGTGTTAGCTCGTGTTAACTTGTGTTAACTGTGTAATCGTTGTTTTACACTTCATATGGAACGATGTGTGAAACGTGAGGAATGACATACAAACACAACTTACGTGTCTCGTGGTCTCGTCTGGTCACTTTCTTCTGCTTGTGTTTAGTTTCCGTCACATGTTCTCCCGAGGCTCGTTCATGAGGGTCACGTGCGCGCTCGGTGCGCGTACACCGTTCACCGGGAGGTTAAATTGTATTTTTTAAGTATTTTAGAAACAGTTGAAGAGTGAAATTCCTTCTATTTTATTTTTAGACTAAAAACAATTTAGCATGTTTGGTAATTTTAGAGGCCGAACTCCTGAAATGGTCCGACCAGAAGGCTGCATTCTGCGAAGTGGCCACTACTCAATTTGGAGCCAGAGGCAGAGGGGGCGTGGCCTATCCAGATATTATAATACATCCATGGTTGGTGGTTGTCAAAACTACCCGGAAGACAAATGAACACAGAAAAAACTAGCTCAAAAAATGTGTGGTTTGTGTGTTTAGCGCATGAAGACAATGTAAGTGCGGCTTTAAGTTGTTGAAAACGCCCCGATGAGGAAACAACGCAAAAAATAAATCGCGTCCCCAGAGGAAAAGGCGACAGAGCAGCACTTTCCAGCTCGGAAAAAGAGACACTAACATTAGAACACGGAACGGTAAGATTGATTTGACTTTGCACTACGTTCTATTCTATGTAATATCGAGAGATTGTGGGTCCAGGACCATCTAGGTCTTCGTTGATAAGTATTTACTAGTTTAGACTAAGTTAGACAGATCCGATTTCTAAACTAGAACACACCAGGATCACCCTTCTGTTCATAAATATTGGTGCATTTCAACCAATCACTATTTTTTTTTATGAGAAGTTCTATATTTTAATACATTGGGGGCGTCTACTGCACCCACCCACTACAACAAGGTAATTTGTTCCACCTTTTTAATTGTGATCACACCTTTCTGATGTTCAGTATTCACTGTGCTGATTTGTACTTCCAGGTTTGGAAAAGAGAAGACATGAGATTAACTGGTTAGTAAGCTGTTTGGAGATTCTAGGTGAACTGGTTTGTGCAGTGTTTTCGAGGCGCAGGTCATTAATATGTATTTCTTGTTCAGGTCCTCTGCGCATGGTGGTGTTGCTGCTGCTGGTGGGGCTCTGCTGGCTCCTTGGAAATACCTTTTTTGGGGGCGAAAATAGCTACATTCTTGGTTTATTTGGCGGTACGTTAGACAAATATTTATAAAAACCTATTCAAGTTCTATGATTCCAAATCTTAAGTGCAGTTGTGTTTTAATTTCTATTCAAGCTACTTAAAGAAATGAAAATAATAATGTTTTTTGTGTTGGTTGTTAATATTGTATTTGTTTTAGGTGCAAGTGAACAACCAACATCTGGTATGTATGCTACAGATGTGTAAAGAAAACACACCCACACACATGCCAACAGTTGTTACTGCACTTTTACACCACACTTGTAAAATAGCAATTATAATGTCGTAATTTCACTTATCCGTGTGTAAGCATGTATACTACTTAAAATGTCCTTGAAATAAACATCAACTTGACATCTTAAGGGTTTATAGTAACTTAGGTTGTCTTTTTTAGTTGAAGCTCGTCCGCGGCGGTACAAGTGTGGCCTGTCAGCTCCATGTCCTGCAAAGCACTTGGCTTTCCGTATCGTGTCTGGTGCTGCAAATGTGATCGGTCCAAAAATCTGCCTGGAGGACAAAATGTGAGTTTAAGGCTCCTGAGGCTCTTGTACGAACCTGCAATTTTTTCTGCTGTTACGGATTTGTTTGTGTGCTTCCATGCACATCCTTTATACTTTAATGCAAATATAATATTTATATATTTGTTTTGGTCCATTGTATATTGTGTTGATAGTGAATAGATTCTATGTTTCTGTGTTACAGGTTAATAAGCAGTGTAAAAGACAATGTTGGCAGAGGACTAAACATAGCATTGGCAAATGGTAGGTCTGTCACACACCTCCCTTTTGGCTATAATTTGTGTACATTAACTTTGTTGCTTGCTGCAGGTGTAACTGGAGAACTTTTGGGAACCAAAACATTTGACATGTGGGCAGGAGGTAATGTCAGCACCTCCACAATCTACTGGACTACATATGGGAACATGAACTACTTGAAACTACAATCCTGTTCTGTTTCAGATGTCTCAGACCTGTTAAAGTATCTCCGACCGCTGCATGAAGGAACACTTGTATTTGTCACATCATTTGATGATGCAGCCACAAAGTAAGACCGTTAAACTTGATCATCTGTTTGTGTTGTGATTGGAGTTTTAGTACAAATAAATATCAATTAATAAGCTGGTTTATATGAGTGTAATAGTGTAATAGTTACTGCGGTACTTTAGAGCGTAGCACAGAACCAAACACACAGAAAAGGTAGCACACAACATGAACCAAGATCAAAAGCCACTTTGTTGCATTGTTACAATATTATTGTATTTATTCTGTGTGGCAGGTTGAATGATGAGGCACGGAAATTGTTTGAGGAGCTCGGCAGCACAGCGGTGAAGGAGCTGGCCTTCAGAGACAGCTGGGTGTTTGTTGGCGCCAAAGGCATTGAAAACAAGAGCCCATTTGAGCAAGTATGTTGGTGATGACTTGTTTTTATGATAGAGTTGTGTGAAAAAAGTCATAGTTTGTATCAACATAATGTACAAGTTCATGTTGTTTTCTCAGCGAATGAAGAACAGTAAAACCAGCAACAAATACGAAGGCTGGCCCGAGTCACTGGAGATGGATGGTTGTATTCCCATTCGGCCACCACTGGTGACTTAAGTTTTACACACTTGCTACACTACGCTGCAACATGAGTCAAGGATTTCAAAGACATAGGTTTGACCAAATCGTAACTGTAAAGTGGATGTAGATGCAGCTACAGAAGGACTTCCAAACCCACCTTTTATTTTTTCCTTATGGTAGCGTTTGTGTGGTAATATAGGAAGCAGAAGCAGTTCATCATTGCATGAGGGCTTTGCCTGGAAACAAAGTACACCTTTGCAGAAAGTGCATAATAGTTCATCAAGACTGCACTTATATTCTTTAAAGGAGAGAGCTGTGGACATTTTAGATCCAAATGTAAAATTTTTCCACTTGCCATAAATTAACCATCCTTTTTTCTTCTTTTGCTATTATGTTTACATATTTGTCATATCAGGATGCTTGCCGTTTTTATTATTATTTAAAAAAAACATGCGTGGGGATATTTAAACACAGCCCACCTCACTGGCCAGCAATAACACTGACATATACATTAACATAGACTTTTATATCAGCATGATTTCCACATTTAAATCTCACTCAGACTATGTAAATCTCATATGTCTCTGCCTCCTATAAATCCAACTCAAATTTACACACACTTTTGAAGGAAACTGAACATTTTTGTCTAGCCAGTTGAGCACAAACTACCACGCATTATTGAAGTGCATTTTGAACCTCTGTGTGTTTTATTATTGTTGAATGTATCCATTAAGCCTTACAGTGAGTCTAATTATAATGCTCCACACTAATGTTGTATAATAAATTGTATGACACATAGAATTTATATATATATATATTTGTGTGTAAATGTATAAACTTCCACACTCAATGTTTTTATTGTGAGAATGACACTAGTAATAAAACTTTTCAAATTATTTCCTCTAAAGGTCCTCGTCTCCTTTAGATGAAGTAACTCCAACGTGTCACAAGGGGGCGACAAACGTCACAGACTGGGGTTAGTCAGTTCATTGTGCTCCGGGCATGTCCGCTGCGTTCATTGCGAATGGGAGAAAACCTGTCTTACCTCGATTATGTTATTAATTCTTTGTTAACTCTGATTCTTTACTTGGAGTCTAAAATAAAAGTGCCTGTGTGATTGTTACGTTTTGCTATGGAAGTGATGCCTTTTGTTTCATTGATGTGTTTAATGACTCGTTCAGGGACGGTTAGATATGTTGGAATTTCGGGAGTTATTTTTTGCCGCACCTTTCCGATAACTAGTGCTTCTTGTAAGGTGTGTGTCATTGTTATGGTATGCACACAGACATGTGCCATACAAAGAAATCCTCATAAATCTACTTAATATATATATGTATGTCGGTAAGCAAGTGAAATACATACTATATAAGCAGTGGTGGGATGTAGCCAACAATTATGCTTGGTTAGTATATTTACGTTTTTTTAAATGTACTTCTCTGAGTAGTAATAGTATATATAATTTGTATAGAGTGACAAGATTTCGTTTTGACTCGTTTGTGTGGTGGAATTTGCTTTGAAAACACCCTTCTGTGCATTATTTCCGGGTTTGTCATACATCAAATCAAATAATATATCATGTTAGCCTAGATAGAGCAGAGATAGAGCTCTTATTGAAGTAGTAGTTTATCCAAATAGCATTTGATTCTTCCTTGAGCCATTTCTTGGTCTTTCTTTTGTGCGTTTCCTTGAATAATATTATTTTAAAGTACTTTACTCTTACTTAATTACACATTTGGACTACTCCATCCACCCCTGTGGGCCTAAACATTAACCAGCCTTTCTACATAACATAGAAATAATAACATCAATTCACAATCTGGTCAGCTGCGCGACACGAGCGCGTTCTTCCCGACCTGCTGAGCGCTGGTTGTGGAAATTACACATCAGCCCCTGAAGGCAACGCCACAGTCACATAACAAACCGTGGAAACATCGACGATACAAACGCGTCGCAGCTCTGCCCCCGCGTGGCCGAGCGACGTAACTGCGCTGCACGGATAACGATGATCTCCGTGGCAAGTGCAGCGTCCAGGCACCGCGCGCTCACCGAGAGGAACCGGAGCGAGGCCGAACCGCACTCATGCCGTGTAAATTATGTACATAAGTTTACAAAATATTGACAGGGTGCGCATGGATGACCGGGCGTCCAACTTGAAGCCGGCACACGGAGCGAGCGAGCGGGATAATCTAAACGCAACGGTTGGCATCGTCTGAATAGAAACACGACGTACACCAAGTCCTCAGCTCAGACGGTTTCGCCGGGGATTTTCTGAAAGCGCCACGTCAAACGAAGGCTGGGAAAAAGAATAAAAGGACACGAGGAGCTAATATATGTTGTCTTTTTTATGTGAAGATTCCAGGGTAGAGGAATTCATTCAACCGCGGATGGAAATAGCCTTTGTATAATAAGATAAATGTGAGAGAAAGCTGGCCCATTGGACCCTACACTGGACCCTACACTGGACCCTACACTGGACCCTACACTGGACCCTACACTGGACCCTACACTGGACCCTACACTGGACCCTACACTGGACCAAATAATTCAAAGGTACAGTACATCTGTGTGAATGTGGTTGTGTTTTGGTTGCGGCGTGTAGATATTTAAAATCTAGCCTAAATAATTTAAAATGACAGTGACAGTGAACATCCTATAGAGGCACCACAGACAGTGCCTCTGTAAACACTCATCTTTGTTAGTTCATTGAGTCCTGGCAAAGCACCAGAGATGTACTGTCCGGCTGAAACAGCTGACCCATGGGCCACTAAGTGTTTTATAGGCCTGTCCTACTGTACCTGGGATCTTTGTGCCTCCTGCACCACTGGTCAGAGTTGATCACTTTTGTTTGTTGTTGTGTCAGTTGCCTCAACCTTTCCTGTGTATCTTTTTGACTTTTTGAGTTCCAGTTCAGCCAATCTGTGTCAGCCCTCAGTGTGGAAGTGCCCCATCAGGCAGCTCTATGTTGTGTGCTGACAGGAGCCTATAAATAGCATGCAATCATTGCTTCAGTGTCACTGAACAATAAAACAAGACACCAGGTTGCGTGTTTGTTAGTTGTTTCTCATTTATTACATACATTTACTTCAATAGGCTTTATTTTAGAGACCTCTTACAGAAGCCACAGGGGCCCAAAAAGCATTGACACTGTGGTACAATACTTTCTTTGCCAAAGAGAGCTATGGAGAAAAGTGGAGTTCAGGCTCAGGAGAATATAATGTAGATTCATACTGATGGGAAAAGGGAGCATCCTTTCTGTCTCACCTGGATTAAAGAAGGCCTTCAGAATGGAGCAGCTCTGAGCATCACATAGATATGTCTCCCAGAGTCTCCGGACACTCTATGAACAGTGTTCTGTGTGTGCTACCTACGCTGCTCCCTCCTCACATGCTTGACCTGGATTGGACAAAGTGCTTGTTATGTTTTCAGCAGAGTTTTGCTAATGACTAGTGACAACCACAGTAGTGTTAGATAGTATAGGACAGTTTCATATTTTCCACCACATTTCAAAAGGCCACCCTTTCAAGCAAAGCCATTTGTGAAAAAAATCTATTGTGAGTTGATACAAATCTGCAGGGTCCATACTCTCAGATGCTGGGAACCCCTACAGTCTGTGCCAAACCACCTCCTAGAAAGGTGATATATGGTTTCTCTCACACACTATATAACCATCATTATAATCGCATTGAAATTTGTCCCCTGCGTGTGACCCATCCTTCAGAGCCCGGGGTTTATTTCCAGATGTGCTTGGTCAGGACCTTAGCCACAGGATTTTACCTATTGTGAGATTGGGTTTATTTGAAAATGTATAGATCATATGTAACAAAAGATATGGAATGTAAATGTTCATGTAATGGTCATAAGATTCATATAGGTCTTAGTTATTTCCACAACAGATTGCTAAAGTGTGCACATCAGGTCTGTCTGTATGTCTAAGGCTAAATGCTGTTCCTGAGCTGTGTATCGCTGCTTTTCTTTTCTTTTTTCCTCATATGGCACTTAAACCTGGTTTCCTTGGTAACCATGGCCTTCGTTCATAGTTGTATGATTTTTTTCTCTGATGTAGAAGTGGCTCAAAACCAGCCCTAGTTTGACTGGACAGTTCCCTGAGTGTCTGAGCTTTTCTCTGAAGCTGTTACCAAGGGGGCTGCTCTGTCCTGTCTCCAGTCCCCCTCCTCTGACCGCTATAGTCTCCAGCTTCACTAAATCTCTGTGGGATTGGAGCTGAGCTGGCACTGCCCAGGCTTGTGAAGTCAGACAGCATTAATCATGCATGGAGATTGTTTCAGAGTGGCACTCAATCTGACAATTAGCCATTTCATCAGGTTACCATGGATGAAATTAGGGAAGTTTGTCGATGCTGATGCTTTCTAACTTATTCAATTATCTTTCAGAAAATACTAGTTCCTTTTAAAAACAAAAACAAAAAAACAAATCATGTGTCTGTTCATAATTGTGTATCAACACAGTATAGAAAAACATGAACAAGTTTGGATTAAGAGGCTGAAGTCAATACAGATCAGACTTACTGTATCTTATGCAACTAAATACTTACTTAATGAGGAACTTTGAAATAAAGATGTTGCACATACAGGGAGTTAGAAGTCAGATTTACTTTGGCTTAAAAATACCCAATTTGTCACAATACAATAGGAAGTACTAGAACATCGTATATACTGTGTAGGATCTTGAACTTTCACATTTACAATGTTGTAACATTTCAGACTTTTATATGTGTGATACTTTTTCTTATAACATTGTTAGTGCTACTACTGTGCTAGTGCTACTACAACAGATACCTTGTAATAATGCTAATGTTACCAATAAAATGACATAGAATCCGTGCTTGGATAGCCGTGTTAAGTGCTGCTACATTTGCTTTCTGAATTATAGTTTACAGCAAGTGCAGTTACATAATAAAGAGTTGTGCTGTGTACTTTGTTTACTTCAAAATACACAGCACTACTATCTATCCGCATTTGGTCCATCTTTGGGCAGCAGCAGGTTTTATAGGCAGTATGGTCTTTATTGAATCATCCTCACTATCGGCCTCTCTGGGACTCCGTACATACCAACGGAAACTATGCCTGTGCTAATGTAGTCACCTCATGTTTTCAACCTTTTGCGATTGTAAATCCCAAAAGCACCTCTCTTCCCTTCTCACCCTCTCCCTGCACCCCACTGTAGCCATTGTCCCAATAGAAATTCAGCCATAGTCACTGCTTTCATTCACACTAACATTGGCACATATTTTATCAGGCAAAATCCCCCGCCCGGTTCTTTTTGTCCATGGCACCCCCTCCTCTCTTGATCTCTCTCTTGTTCTCATTCAAACACACATTTTTTCCCATCTACACGCTGCACCCCTCCTTCTGCACGCTGCCCTGCCTCTTCGCAGCTACAATCCCTTCCTGTCCCTCTCGCCACTTTTGAATCTCACTTTTTTATCAACAAACACAAAAATGCGTACGTACAAGCACAAACTGAGCACAATGGCGCTTGCTTTGTCTGCCTTTCCAATATTCGGACACAGTAGCTTCCCTGGGGATTTATGTGCCCCCCATGAAGGGAGACCTGGACAAGCTACTGCACACGGGGTACAGTTAAGCACATGTCTTTAGGCTTGTGACGGTGTTAAAAAAGGCGGGCATTTTACATCTTGATTTGACAAATAATGTGTGGCCTACTTCTACTACCACTTTCATGCTCAACACCTGAAATAAAACAGGTTCTTCTATTATAATTACTTCTCATGCTGTAGAGGTTACTTCTGCTTCCTTCTATTGCCTATTTGAATGCCATAGCTACTGCTATATCGAGGCATACAACTCAACTCAGTAACTACTTTTGTAACTGTAATAACACAGCAAAATTCAACCAAAATAATAATGTCATAATAATAGTAAGATGTAGATTAGGTCAGCAACATCAAATAATCAATAATAATAGAAAGACAAATCTAAATAATGACAAAATAAGAGCATGCAATTATTTGTACAAATAAAATAAATAGAGCTTAAAGAGAAATATATACAATACAGCGAGTTCAGAACAACAGTGCATGAGTTATTTAAGTGAGGTTCAGGCAACAACTTCACCCAAACTTTGTATGTTTGTAACATTACAATAGTTATATTATAATTGTTCATAACAACATCCACAACATTATGAAAGCATCCAGTTAGCACAGTAATATTATTCAATCCAGTCGTTCCCATTTATGACACATATTAAACATATTGATTTATTTACCCAGAAACTGCTTGTAGACATGCTAAATAGGGAAAGAAAGCTGTCATAATAATTTGTATTGTGCACATCAGCATAGGTGCAGCTGCAGGTGTTCTAAGGCACCTGAAGCAAGGCAGACTTCAACTTGTCTGATGTGCTTTTGTGCTTCAGCTATAAATCACACTTTCGGAGTAAAAAAAAAGAAAAAAAAAGAAAGGTTGGTTGCATCAAACTGCATGTATGCCATTTTGTTTGGCTGGTGCCTGTAAATTCCTGTGGGCATTCTATTTTTCAAACAGGACATACTCGTGAGTGAGGGTATGCGTGTTGTGTTTTTGATAGGGTATAAAAAGTTTGTGTTAGGATGAGGCAGGCCAGAGCAGACTGTGATCTGTTGAGCATGTCTGATGTGCTGTGATAACTCTGTCCGGTATGTGGCTTCCATGGGAACTCCTTCCTAAGGGGCCGCAATGAATAGGCTGGTGTTTAAAGGGCCACTTTCCTCTTTATGCTACATACATCCTGTTAGTTTTTACCTTTTTGGATCCACTCTACATTATATCTCCCACTATGTAAATAATGTTGCTATTTGATAAGGCTTTTTCGGTCAGCTTACTACTACTGCCACATATCAGAGTCTAGTCTGTACCCACATTTGTAATGAGAAACCACTTTTACATGTCGACTTTCCTGTATTACAACAAAGTTTATCACCGTGAGACGGAAACTTGTAAACACTGAAGAGGAAGTCACAGAAATATGGTTTCAAATTTCAAAAGATAAATGTTGTACGTTGCCACAAGGCGTGTAGTTTGCGTTGTCATTCAAACAGTTGTGATTATAAAGAATAAATACTCATGCTACTTCAAGCTCACTTGGAGTATGAAGTTCACATTTTAAGCTGTATGACATTTGCACGTCTCATTTGCAGCAGGTATGTGTGGAGTACTGTAGTAGGAGGTGTCCCGTCTTATTGTAATTATCATGTCAGTACAAACATGTTGCACAACTTGATTTTTTAATCCTTAATTGTGTTAAGTTTGACTGACAGCTTCTAGCATTGGCCGTCAGATGTGTGTGCTCAAATCCTGCAGCGATGCCCTCTCTTAAGACCTTGTTATAAAGGAGATAATGGGGGCCGTGCATTGCAGTGGAGCCCCTAGAGTTCACTACTTTGTTCAATACTCATTAGAGCAGGCAGGAAATACGACTTTGATGCAGTTTGCAATTGAGAAAGGCCTTTTTGCATACCATTGACGCCTGCATAGCATAGAGTGTTGGTAACCCAATACAGTTTCTTTCTGGCTGCTCCAGTGCCAGCCCCACACGTACAGTAAGTTAATACGTTCTGAGTGGTAAACTAATGTGCAAAGTTAGTTAATACCATGGCCTACTTTCCAGTTTTACATTCCGCTTGCTGCATTGGGTTGATCAAGCTCCTACTATGCTACAATTGTATGCATCCTTACTGAATGCTGCATAAGTCATAAATGTTTTCTCTGAACTTTATTAATAGCTTGTCACTGTGAGTGTGATATTGGCTGGAGAGTTGTAACACCAGGCTGTTTTGGGAATACAGTATTGACAGGGAAAGAGTTGACTGTTGACTGCAGGGGGAGTAGAGTGCACGATGTGTCAAAAATATTAAAACAACACCCTGGTTTAAAGTATGCATGATTTTTAAATATAATGTTTCAACTGTTTTTGTTTTTTTATAAAAGGTGACAATTTTGGACCCATGGATTATTTCTCCAGATGCCCTTCTTCTGAAAAATGATTTCCAGTTGTATAACCTACTAAAATAAAATCAAAATATCCAATGCAGCTCTTGTCATCTCCCTGACACGCCCTAGTGAATCAACATTAAAGTGTTAGTACTGTTCATCAAGTGTCAAGGAGAAACCTGTTTTGCCTTTCTTATCTTTGATTGTGAATGAAAGAATGAATGAATGAATGAGGAAGTTGACGCAGATCATAATGCTAATTCTAGCTGTGTTTATTTATGAGGCTTTAGTTTTTAGCACATCTGTTAGCAGTACTCCAGTTCAAATCTGCTGTCTATGAATTATTCACACTGCACTGGCCCACAGTTCATCATCCATATTTAATGTTTAGGATCACATAGTCGTAACTGCAGCTTTCTGTTGACTAATGGAACTATTGAACACAACTTAAGACATGCTGATAAATGCTGACATACATTAATCCCAGCATAATGTAAATATCAGAGTGGTTACTTGAAAAAAGTTTCAAACAGAGCACATGGAGCCTATTGATTTATATTAAGGTTTGTAATGATTTGAGTGCAATTGCAAGAAACCATTGTGAGTGAATGTTTTTGGAAAGCAATTTTCTATTACATTTTCTTTGTGCAGCACTTGTATTACAGTAATTATTGCAGTCATCTTTTTTTCCAAACATATCTGAACTGTTTTGTTTGATCTGCTATCATCGTGTAGGAATATTTGACTGATTATTAATACAATATTATTTCTCTTCTTTCAGGATTGACTTCAATATTTCCAAAGGATTTCAAAAAACAAGGACTCAAAGAGAATAATCTTTTACGGAGAATAAATATGAAGAACAAAATGTAGTCCACTTGAAAAAAAGGAAAGTGAGACTGCTGCTTTTGCCACTTTTGGCATTTTGAGAAAGGAAAAAGGAACTGAAAACTGTTATCCACTGTTTGGTCACGTTTGGTCAGAGATTATCGTTGACCTGCTGCTTTGGACCAACTAATCCTCACCAGATCAGAGAAGGGTCCCTCACACATACAGAGAGACGGAGGCTGAGGCTGGAGCACAGCTTTGGAGGAGGAGGAGGAAGTACGGGCGGACTACAAGGGTCCAGGCCCCATGGCCACCGACCCGGGAGAGCCCTCGGGCACAGAGGAATCCTCGGAAAAACCCGATGGACAGAGGGAGGAGGGCACGGAGCGGGACAGTACCATCTCACAGCGGGACAGGACTCACAGCACCCCCTCAGATTTTCCCTCCTCCCAGGCGGATAAGCGCAGGTTGGCTGAAGGTGAGGATGGGCAGAAGGTCCAGGGCAAATCCAGTTGTTCCATCTGCTTCTCTGCTTCTCTGTCAGTGGATTCTGGACAGAAACGTCTGAGGAGAGAGAAGCGCTTTTTTAGAAAAAGTGTGGAGATCTGCGAGGAGAAAGATGACGTGGAGATATCCCATGAACCCTCTCACAGCGCTCCTGTGCTGGACCTTCCGACCTCTGACTCTGTCTTCACCAGTAGTGCCCCACAACAAGGAGCTGCCTCGGCCCACGCTGCTCTGGGCCAAGAACCCTCTTGTCCCAGGACAAGCCAGGACCAAGGCAAAGACCTTTCACTGTCAATCCAAAAGAAGGAGCGGGACAGGGAGCTCGAGGAGGAGGCTGAGATGAAGGCAGTGGCCACCTCTCCTGGAGGACGCTTCCTTAAGTTTGACATTGAACTGGGTCGAGGAGCCTTCAAGACGGTTTACAAAGGGCTAGATACGGAGACATGGGTGGAGGTGGCCTGGTGCGAACTACAGGTACATTTTACGTTTTGCATGACTAACACAAGTGTTGTATGGCAGCTGCCCACTGCCTCTTACATATTGTCCAGTGGAAGGATGGGTTGTATATGTTAACCTTGACAGCAGCCTCTTTATGTAGTCCTTGCTTAAATGCAATGTTAAAAAACTTCACATGAACAGAAGGACTGTTATCTGCTGTAGAAAAGCAGTAGAGCCAAGATGTTAGTTAGACATATCAATACTTCCTTTTCTTATTTCATGTTATTGAAAAGTTTATATTAAATGAAACATGGAAGCAAGAAGTTATGGAATTGAAGAGAGGACACAATCAAGTTGGTGACAACATTTGCCAATTCATGAAGTGAAATGAAGTTGGGTAGACTAATAGCGGTATTCAGAAAAGTAATGGGAGACATTGTTCTCTGCTGTGACCGTCACTGGACATGAAGTGGGTTGTGCTCATGAAATATATGTGCAGATTCTTTGCTCCACAATAGAGAACTGTGCAGTAGTGAACCATCTGATCTAACTGCTGGCATTGTTGGAGAAAAGCCAGTCATGTGTTTGGCTTCAAGCTAATTACAAAACAAGAGCCTATAATCCTTGAGTCTATTCAGTGTTGCTACACGTTCCCAGTACATGACCTAGAACTAAAGCCAGCCAGAAGACCTCACTTCTCAACACCTTACTTTTGTCAGGATGTTCATTCATGAACATCTTAGTCTCCATTTTGGGCTGTTGCCTGAATATGATCCACTATATTTCATTTAGAGTTTCTACATTTTAGCATTGTACTGCAAATTTGTGTGAGCTTAAATTAATTTGGGATGTTGTACATACTGTGTACATACTAAGATATAGGTCATTTAAATCCCACCATTTTGTAAGATGAACTTTCAGTATAATGCAATTAATAGAATTTTGTGATTATTGCTCTAATCGATTACAACAATATGTTAATCAAAAGGAAAAAAACATTAATTCTAAATGTGTTAATCTGCATCTACTCATTCCCTTGAATGGAAAAGGTGCTTACAGATTGTACTTTTTGAGTACATTTACAACAGGGTTAGGGTTAGTTAACAGTCTATATCTGTGAGATCACCTACATTCATTTAATCAATTTAGGCGTGCTGACCTCTCTAAGCAAATAATGACATGATTCTCATCTATTGTGTTGTAATAATAATTATTATCAACTAACCGAATAGTCTTGACATCCCTATTTGGGATTTGGGATATGATAAGGGAAGTTCAATTGTTACCTAGATAGTTACACCTGGCTCCCAGGGAGGAAGATGGCTGTCCATTGAACATGTCAATGGGCTGTGCAGCCAGGAAGTAGCATCAAATGATGCAGACTTGCATACTGCGTGGCTGCTCTGACCAATCAGTGCGACAGCTTCTAGAGCAACAGCTGCTAGAGTGAGAGCTAGAACAGAGCAGCGCGAAGCAGAATGACCCAAAGCTAAAGATTTAAAAGCTGTTTTTGAGAAACTGGACGATTTTGAACTGAAATAGGCAAAAATTGCCATAATATCTGACTTTTGTGAAAGCTGTAGCCTGCCAGCTGAACATGAGCAGTTTGTTTTACATACTAAGGGGGAAATGCTTTTTGGGCTGACAAGGATTTTTCGCTGCCGTTCCAATGCACTGGCCACTGGGGCCGACTCACGACAGGTTTAAATTATTAATTCCCAATCCAACTAATTTGATAGCTCCACGAGTTATTCACACATACCACATACCATTGTATATTACTCCAACTTCACTCCCCTTAAAGATTATGCACACTCACACTTAGTCGCTTACAGTTTTAACTTACCGTAAAATAATTTACAAATGCAGCATGAACGAGAACAAATTCAACTTCAACTCTGGCTGGGAAACCTGTGGCTGTGGTGCTGTGAAGCTCCTTATTGCTCCCTCAAATGTATCGTTTGTTGCATTTATAATTAGGATGATGCCACTGCAGCAGCTCTGGCTATGTCAACATATGTAGTGTGGACTGTCACCCTCTCTTTCGCTCCGTCACTGTTGGTGCAAGACACTGAGTGAAGCTGTGATCCTGGGTGTTACGGACCGTGGCTGCTCATGAGACCTCCAACAAAAACCCTGCTCAGACAGCAAATTAGACTCATTCTAGATCTCCCAAACCCAGGCCAGACCAGATTAATCCAGGCAGGCACCATAACAAAACCAGCTACACTGATTCTGATGCATCTTGAATTGCTGTCCTCATATATAATATTTTGGAAACCTATTAAAAGGTCCAGCATGGCTAAAACAACCAGACTAACTACTAACTAGAATGTTTATTCCTATTATGTAATTAGTAAAGTTGGCATAACATTTGGCCTCCTTGAACTGGAGGATTATGCCCCTGGTAGGATCCCCCCACCAGGATGACAAACGGGCGGTTCCCAAACTTCTTATGGAATATTAAAAAAAATATATATTTTCAAGATCTTCTGGCCCGTAAGCTTTATTGGACAGTAGAGGACAGTTTGAAATGGGGGATGAGAGAGAGGGAGGACATGCAGTAAATTGTCAGAATCGGGAATAGAGCCTGGCATACGTCTGCTGTGTCTTAACTATTAGACCATATATAGCTGCTACTGTAAAAAAATATCGGGGCCCCACCCTGGAGCCATTCCGAGCGACGTAATGGCAATCAAGGCCAGGCCCAGCCCGAAAAGGCAACACCTTGAAGAACCATAAGGGGCTGGTGCTGTGTGCTTTGGATGGTGGTCAGGGGTAGGTGCAGTCTCCAGCACTGGGAACATCACCTCGCTGGCAGGGAAGAGCCCACGATTGTGCGTGAGGAGTTACTGGCTGGATATATTTGGCCTCACCTCCACGCACCAGTATCCTTGAGAGAGGTTGGACTCTACATTTCTAGCATTGCCCACTGTGAGAGGCGGCGAGCTGGTTTGAGCGTGCTCCTAGCCCCACAGCTCAGCTCCCACGTGTTTGCCTTCGCCCCAGTGAATGTGACGGTCACATCCCTGTGCCTTTGGACGTGGACAGATCTCTCACGGTGGTATCGGCCTACGTGCCAAACAGCAGTGCGGCGCACCCAGCCATTTTTGTCTGATCTTAACTGAAAGAGTGCACTAATTACAGCGTTTTGTCTTGTATGTGTAACCATTAACTGACCTGAGCCCCTTGCTGTAACTTCACCACTGTCTTGACCAAACCCCACTGGCCATTTCAGCTATTAATTATTACTACTACACTGATCTTCAGCAATTCAGCAATTCCGGTAGGATCATTTGACCTGGATAGCAGTTTTAACTGACCAGCTTCTTTCTCAATATAAGCTCAAATAGAAGAATATATTAACTAATACAAATCGAAAATAATAGGGCAACTTAAATGGTTTGAATAAGGACTATGATGTGTAGTGTGTGGAGGCAAAATTGTCCACCTTTTATTAATAAAAGTGTTAATTGGTACAGTATGTTCACAATACTAATCTATCATTTGTCAATGATATTTAAAATATTAGTTGTTATCACTGCCATTAGTATTAAGAAATGTCAGGCCTAAAAGTTGCATTGGATGCCATTTCTATTAATGCTATTACCTTGTGTGGTTTACTGAACTTGGCCCACTAGCCTCTGCCTCTAATCTCTACCGTGGGCCAGGCCTCTTCAACTATCTATCTTGTTAGTCAGAGCTGTGCTAGTTTGAAGTAATCTAATCCCAACCATCCGCCACCTAGGATTTAAAAATGCTGACATGCTTCCTCTCACATGCCACAAAAGAGTATATTGACACCAGTAAATGTGGAAAAAGTACGTCTACATAGAGGACTGCATTATTTTTAAAGTATTTGAATTGTGATTTATGTTTCATATCCAGATTCAATTCACAGTGCACTTATTATATCCAGTTGCTTTAACATTTTAGAGAATAGTATAATGCACTTGTACAAGAATCCCATGCATTTAAAAATAAATTCTTGAAATTTAGTTTTTATTTTTCCTCATAATAAAATATGTTTGCAGAATATAATATATTGCCAAAATAAAGGCAGTCTTTGCAATAAGATAATTATTATTTATTTATATTCTGGGATATAGCTGCTACTGTAAAAAATAATAATAATAATGTTGTTTTAAATATATTATTGAATGTGCGCACTCTGACTTGTGTGACAGTAGTTGAGTAGATCTATTTCTCAGCCTTTTTTATGAAGCTTCTTAACCGACCCTTCTGCCTCAACAGATGTCAGCTCCCAAAAAATCCCTAGGTGCACGACCAGTTCCTGGGTCAATACTGTTTATAGTTTCATGTAGACCCCGAGATGAACACTGTGCAATGATTAGCCTCATATTCATAAACATGTTGATTAATCATTGAGTTGTATCATATTTATTGATGTGAGGAGTTCCGGCTTTTGTAAAATAATGACTTAAAAGTACGAGTGGACGATATTCCGACTCAAAACTTTTGGCGACAGAGCATTCTCCCGAACAGCACCCCGACTCTGGAACTCCCTCCCCCAACCTGTCCGCCACTCTCCCTCACTCACAACATTCAAATCCCGCCTAAAAACATACCTCTTCACCCAAGCCTATGACCTCCCCTACCCCTAGCCTCCTCTACCCCATTGCCTACTCTTCTACCCCCTGTTACATCCCCATCTTTTTCTCTCTACTTCTTCTGTCTTGTTCATTTTATCTCAAATCAAATCAATTTATTTTTGTAAGGCCCAAAATCACAACAACAGTTGCCTCTGAGGGCCACAGGGAGAAATGAATCAACAGTGTCTGTGGTGGCGATGGAGTCAGACAATGTCTGTATATTAATGTGTATTGTATGTGCTGTCCCCCCCTGTCTGTAAATACCCCCCCTTTTTTATATATGTTCAGCGTCTTTGGGTCACTGAAAAGCGCTATATAAATAAAAGTTATTATTATTATTATTATTATAGACAAAAATGAATATCTAAATTTGTATCTTTTATTTTATTTTGTTCATTAGCTTGATAACATTATACACATAATATTCTAACAATGCATCAGGAATGTGCTAAAATGTGCCTGTGAACGTCTTGGTTGAGGATCAGGTATTTCACAAAACATGAATGGACCATGAATGGATGTAATAATAAATGCTATTCTGGATATTCTAATTTAGCTCATTTCCCCCCCAAAAATTGCGATATTATCAATTTTTTTAAAATATAGCGTCCAGCTCTACTTAGAAGAGAAGTAATATAAGCAAGAATGTTTACGTTTTCACACACACACAAACACAATAAAAGAATATCATAAAAATATTTTTACTTTAGCTAACTAACAAAACCAAGCCACTTCACAATAATTTGGTATAAAAAAATGGTATTAGATTTTTTTTATAATACTTATTTTTTCTTGTGAAATTTAGAATTTAATGATTCATGTTAAAAGTATTTTTTTTATTTAAATTACCGTACACATTGCTTAATTTTTGTTTGACTGGTTGGCTTTATTTGTGTGTAAGTTTCCCAGGCTACTGAAGTGTAGAGCCATCTGTCATTTGAACTTTTGCCCAACTCTTTAGAAGCAAGAATTTCAAGGATGGTGGAGACAGTATACATGGATGTGTAAAGCTGCAGACAGATAAGAGAGTGACAAAAAGAGCTTGAGCTTTCAGGTAGTGCTTGATGCATTTATATGTATGCTGCACTCGACACACCTACTGGTGCATCAGTTGGCATTAAGGGATCAATACAAGTACTTAAAATAGGGACAGCAATAGGACAACTTACTCTTAGCCATATTAGGACACCAGACAGGCTCTTTGTCAATACTACTTCTGTTGTGATTACCTCGGCAAACATTTCCTGAAAAGGACAGTGGCTTATTAAACATAAGAACATAAACACTGTAACAGCGGTCATGGGCCTACAGAATACAGACATAGTTACAGAAATGTTTATTAATATGCACTGTCCCTTTGACCTATGCTTCAATGCTGCTGGGGCAATATGTTAGGAGCAGTGGTCACTGCAGCGCCCAGGTACCCATCTCCAGATCTTGAGCTCGGCTTGGTCAGGATCTTAACTGGAGGGTTTTACCTACCATACTATACGTTTTATAGGCCTTTGCTGAAAATGCTGGCTTGTTTCATGCTTCTGACTAATAAGAAGTAAATAGGCGGTTAGCTGGGGTCAAAAACAGTTTAGCACACTTGAATTCACTGACAACAGTTGCTTTTGACATGTCCAAAAATATACAGCCACTTACATTAGCCAATCAAAGCAATTCACAGAAAAAACACAAAAATCTGTATTTGATTCATAACGTTCAAAATCAATGCATTGTCTCTATGTACGTATGTATGTACTGTGTCTGCTTAACATATTTATGGGCAACAAATTCTTAAGCATAACATTTGCAGCACAACGTTTGCTATGTAATTTTGAGCTTTAACGCTGAAGCCTAGTGCTGTGCGACGCTGGCCTGAAGAGCTGTCCTTGGTGATTTTTTATGCCATACTGAAAATGTGTGGCAGATGCAGAAAATGTGTTTTATACAGCCAAGACATGGGTGTTGCCAGAAGACTAGAAAAACTGTTAAGTGCTATAGTACCATCTAGTGGCAATACATTTCAATGCTCCATTCCCGTATCTGAAAATTATAACTCTGGTTATGTGCATAATTGTTGCTATTTATTTCATATTTGCCGGTCTGCCTTTATCCTCAGGACCGCAAACTGACCAAGGCTGAGCAACAGAGGTTTAAAGAAGAAGCAGAAATGCTAAAAGGGCTTCAACATCCCAACATAGTGCGCTTCTATGATTCATGGGAATCAGCGCTGCGTGGCAAAAAGTGCATTGTGTTAGTGACTGAACTCATGACTTCTGGAACACTCAAAACGTATGTATAATCACATAGATCATGTCATCAGATCATCAATCATAATAGATCATTATAGTTATGATGTGTTTTTTTTCTGCACAGATACCTGAAACGCTTTAAAGTAATGAAGCCTAAAGTCCTCCGCAGTTGGTGTCGGCAAATCCTTAAGGGGCTGCACTTCCTCCACACCAGGACTCCTCCCATAGTCCACAGGGATCTCAAATGTGACAACATCTTTATTACAGGCCCCACAGGCTCAGTGAAGATAGGAGACCTGGGACTCGCAACTCTTATGAGGACATCATTTGCCAAAAGTGTCATAGGTAAATGTGACAAACACTAACGATGTTGTTTTTTTGGAGTCGTTTGAATATAGTTTGAATGGTCAGCCTATTGTAATTCAAGTCTAAATATTGTATTATCCTTCTATGTTCAGAGCCGTTATTGGCGATTGTTATAGTAACCCACAAACAGAATCTATGTTAATTAAAACAAAAGTAAGTTAAGGGTTTATTTGTGCTGTTATCTCTAACAGGAACTCCAGAGTTCATGGCCCCTGAGATGTACGAGGAACACTATGATGAATCTGTGGATGTCTATGCCTTTGGGATGTGCATGCTGGAGATGGCTACCTCAGAATACCCCTACTCTGAGTGTCAAAATGCTGCACAGATCTATCGTAAAGTCACAAGTGTAAGTCACTGAACACGTTTGACTATAGCACCGACGTGGCTGATAAACTGTGTCTTATTATTCTAATTATGTTTTTTTATTTTACAGGGAATTAAACCAGCAAGCTTTGATAAAGTGAATGATCCTGAGATTAAGGAGATCATTGAAGGTTGCATTCGACAGAACAAGAGCCAGAGGCAAGATATTAGTAATGATCAGCTCTATAGTGTGCAAAACTGTGCCAGCAACTTGATGTATTTATTTTCCTGTGTTGTCACCTACAGATTATCAATAAAAGACTTACTCAACCATGCCCTCTTTGGGGAGGACACAGGGGTACGTGTAGAGCTTGCAGAAGAAGACACAGGGCTTCAGGACGGTCTTGCCCTGCGGATCTGGGTTGAAGAGCCTAAGAAACTCAAGGGAAAGCATAAAGATAATGAGGCCATTGAATTCAGCTACGACTTGGAGAACGACAGCGCTGAAGAAGTGGCTCTTGAAATGGTGAAGCCAAAGTCCTTTTTAGTATAGCAGGTTTTACACAATATTCCGACTCAATAAATACATTTGACCAGATGCAGAGCTATTCTAGTTGTTATTTTGTTACAACTTTGTGGACAAATGTATATGGCAGAGACTAAATACACAATTCCTGGCTTGATTATCAGCTGCTTCCTGTTAAATTACTTTACATTTTCTTCTCTTATTGTAGGTAAAGTCAGGCTTCTTCCATGAGAGCGATGCCAAGGTGGTGGGAAAATCCATCCGGGATCGTGTTAATCAGATAAAGAAGTCACGTGAGCGCAGACAGCAGCAACTCCTCCTACAGCAGCAAGGATTTGAAGAGAAGAGAGACCCCTCCCTCATCTCCTACGCTTTTTCTCACCCCTCGGGTTACTCCTCCCTGGGGCCAGCTGGACCGTCAGAAGATGTCCATGATGTTGTTGACCAGTTTGGTCAACAACACCATATTATGAGTGGGGTAACTCTTAGCTTGACGGGTTAGCATCGATATCCATATATACAGGATATTACATGTTTCGAGCAATTTTATATCATTATATTTTTCATCCAAAGGAGAGAGCCTCGGTTCAGCCAGCTGTGAGTCTTATGCCAGTGGACAGAGCCAAGTGTACTATCAGCAGGGGGACTCTCATACACATCTTGCAAGTGTATGTTTATTATTTTAGAAACAAACGATCAAAAATTAACTCTTCATTCTAATAACTTTTTATTTGTGTAGAATACTCCTGCAGTGATCCATCCTCAGTTGATATCAGTGGGAGAAAACAGTAATGTCCCTCTTTGTCAGGCAGAAGGGGCATTTCTTCAACAAAACAAATTGGTTCCACGGGTATCATCAAGCATACCCCAACAATTCTTTCAGGTGAAAAGGAGAATTATTCAAGTGTACTAAGTAAAAAAATAATGTTGCCTGTATGAGTGTGTGGGCCTATGGCTTTCAACAATGATTTCTTCAAATCGCATTTGTAATCATCTAATCCTAACTATAAACTGTCCAGGGTTTTTCCCAGAATTCCATTCAGCATATCCTGAAATTCTGAATAAACTCATTTTCATTTAGAAAATGTTAAGACCAATCATGTAAATTAGGGTAATTAATGTAATTTGTGTTCTGTGAGTGGTCTGTGAGAAACCCAACAAAAAAATAATCTGTTGAGTGTTTATGCTTATTCCAAAGCTTGTACTTACCTATTTTTCTACTGCTGTTTTCTTTCCGCTCTGCCAACCCCTCTCATCGTGGCTCATTATTCTACATAGTCTCACACATACCCAGCAGATGCGTTTCCCACTACCACTCCCCATGGGTCACTGCCTCCCTCACAGGCATACATGCCCCTTGTCTCACCACAGACGCCCTCTAATGTCCTCATTACATCCATGTCAGTCAGTGATCCAGCTGGACTAGTGGGGACCATTGTGCCCCTTGCTCAGCAAAGCCAACCCCCTGCCACTCCCATGCAGCCCCCTGACATCATTCCCCAGACAGTACCCCAGCAAACACCGCCCGAGCTGATCCCTCAGCAAACTATTGTCCAGCAACAACAGATAGGGATGGATCCACAGGCCTCCAATCTGCAGCTCCCTCCATCACAGCAGCAACAGCAGCAAATGGAGGCCCAGGCCACTCTGCTTCAACAACAAGTTAGTACCGCTCAGGCGCTACCGGACCCAAGTCAACAGAGCCTCGCCACGTTGGCTGTCCACATGCATCAACACGAGACTTCCCAGCAGACTGGCGTGCAGCACACTCAGCCTCAGACACCAGTCGCATCTCTAAACACAGGTAGGGAGTCAGCGCTGCCGATACAGCACTCAACAGAGCAGCAGGCCTTTTTACAGCACCAGTCTGTGGAGCTAAGTAAGCAGCAACAACTTCAGTCTCAACCCCTGTTTGTACAGCCATCCCAACAACTTGAGCACCAACAGCAGGCTGTAATTGAGCAACACCAGACATATTGCCAACAACAGCTCGATCAGCAAGAACAAAAAGCTCTGCTTCAGCAACAGGCACAGCTACAAGTAGAGCAGCAGCAAGCGCAGATCCACAAACAATTACTGGATCAAGCCCTGATCAAACAGCAACATGAACACCACCAAGCGCCTGTGCAGCCTCAAACTCAGCCGCCACAGCCCCCTCAAACCACTCAGATTTATTTCCAACAAACACATGAGGCACAGACACTGCTAAATGAACAACTGTTACAACAACAGAGTCAGCATCAGAAAGAGCAAGAGCTTCACCAACAGGCTCTCTTCCAGCAGCATCTACAGCAGCAGGCTCTCCTACAGCAACAGCAGGAGCAGGCTCAGCTCCAACAACAGGCCTTACTCCAACAACATCTGGAACAGCAGCGGCAACAGCAGGCTCTGCTACAGCAGCAACAAGTGGAGCGGCAGACCCTGATTCAACAACTTCAAGAACAACAACACGCTGCTATTGTTCAGATCCAACAAACAATGAAACAAGAACAACTTCAACCAAGTCAACCACAGATTCATAAACAACCAACAAATATTCAGCATGTCTGTGTGCCACAGGTGCATGCCACCCAGACTGTATTCACACCACAGCAAGGCATGGAGCAACAGCAGCAAGCAACTCCTGTCCAAACTCAGCAAACTATTGCCCAGCCTCAACGGACTGCCCCCATCATGGAGCATTATGTTCCGGTGGCAGCTCAGACCGAAGGTGTGTCCCACAATCAATCAGCTGAACAGATTCCTGTACTGACTTCTGTGGCTGTCCCAGCTCACATCCTGTCTCAACAAGGACAAACAGAAGGTCTAATTCAGAACCAAAAGCAGTTTATTTCACAATCTGCTGCTCCAGTGCCTCACATTCTGAATGAGGCCAAAGTAAGTCCATCGGTTCAGGGTCAGGCTCAGCAGGTCGCTTTACAAACCGTTTATTCTGGTCAGCCTGCCATGTCTCATGTTCCAACCAATGGCCAGCTGCATGGGTTGACTCCTGTTAAGCAAACAGCTCCAATGACAGGACTAATGCAAGGACAGTTGCAACCCCAAACTCAAAGCCTGTCTCTGCAAGTGGCTCCGTCTGTAGCTTCTCAGACCCTTCAGTATGTCGGTCAACCTCTGAGCCAAACGGTGTCATCCCTCCAGTCGGACACAACGCACGCGAACCCACAGCATTTTCAGAAAATGGTGCTTTCACCTGTAGCCACAGTTGGAGCACATGCATGTTCTGTGGACCCTGTAAAGTTAATCTCCAGTCCCCAACCTGTGCAGCAAGTAGGACAGATGATGTACATAGAGCAGCAAAGAGCTGCATATCAACAACAGAATATAGTGAGCAGTGCTGAGGCTTCAGCAATCTCTTACCCTCATTCTGCTGATTCCCAGCAGCAACTGAAAAGCCTTCCCCAAATCCAACCGCCTCAAATCCACCCACCGCAGACAGCTCCTACCCTGCCCCAGTTACCTGTGCAAACCGCTGTGAATCCAGTAGACTCCCCTAATACAAGTGCTGCAGTGACTGCTGGAGCTGCTCAGATCCTTCAGAGTAACGTGCCCCACTATAGCCATGTTGCAGCTGCCACGCCCCCTTCCCCTCAGCATCAAGTGAAGCAGACAGTTCACACACAGCCCCAGATACAGACACAGTCTCTTCCACAGACACTCACTGAGTCAGCCACAGCTGAACCCCATCGGCCTCATGTTGTCTTTCCTGCACAACAAACCCTCAGCCCTACTCACTCATGCCCAACATCACTACCATCCCTTTCATTGCTGCCATCAAACCATTCTGCTGTCCCTGCTCCAGATCTGCCTTCATCTCCTCCAGCTGCCCAGGTTACCCTCCCGTTGCCTGCCAGCCTTATTCCCACCTCCCTTCCACCTGTTGCATCTGCCACTTTAGAGCCGCTTGACTCTAATGCCCCCATTTTGCCCAATGCCACACTGCAAGACTGTGACCTTTCCCTGCTGGGCATTGCTCAGGTACAGGTTTAACTCAAATTGATTTTGTTATTTTGATTTTGATCTCTTTTACCTTATGATATTTGGAAAGTTAATGTTCTTATAACCATCTTGAAACATTTTACATTCATATTTT
Organism: Eucyclogobius newberryi; assembly: GCF_026437365.1. Lineage (NCBI taxonomy): Eukaryota > Metazoa > Chordata > Actinopteri > Gobiiformes > Gobiidae > Eucyclogobius > Eucyclogobius newberryi. Next base: position 31,218,367 of record NW_027315801.1, on the reverse strand, counting down.
GGTACAATATAAGTAAAATTGTATATTGTGTATAGTAGATGTACATTTAAATATAGTATTTATAGTTTATATTAGTTTATATTGAATGTCATTGAAGGTTTTCACATTTTTTTGCTGCTTTTCAGGGTGGATCTTTTCTGTCGAGTACAGATGGTCATTCATCATTGGGGTATGTTGTACATTTTTCCATATTGAATATTTTTTAAAAATAGTGACAAGACAGTATAGCAGAAGAGACTCAGATTTAGGTGATATGCGGATCTCTTCAGTTCTTGTGTTTTTGTCATTTTAGTACATTTTTGCTTTTCCTTGAGTAATTTCTTGGATAAAACTACCCTGGCAATGATGTATTCCAAATTAAGTCCTGGTTTAACTTTAGCCCCAGTTTAGCCTTGAAATAATCCAGTTATATATATATATATATATATATATATATATATATATATATATATATATATATATATATATATATATATATATATATATATTCGCTCATCATTTCCTATATATATATATATATATATACATATATATATATATATATATATATATATACATATATATATATATATATATATACATATACATATATATATATATATATATATATATATATATATATATATATATATATATATATATATATATATATATATATATATATATATATATATATATATATATATATATATATATATATATATATATAGCTTTTGGCAGGAAATTATGAGCGAAACAAAACCTGAAGGAACTATCCTTCTGCAAAGGTGGTGGGCCGGCAGAGGGCTGTGTGAGCTCAGCAACTGAATGTTTTAAAAAATAGAGCTGTGCCTATCATAGTTGACCAGAGTATAGTTAACCAGGCAGTAGCTTGTCCAGGTGAGACAGCAAGTCTTCAAGGCTGAACTTTAACTATAGCTTATTTGTTGAATTTTTGAATCAATCACAGAATCTGATATAGGTATTACAGTTTAGACCACTTAACTACTGGGCAACACAGCATTAATTGAATTAACTTTCAATAAAGTAAATTTTACTTGTGCAGACAGAGAAGACACTTCTTATTCATTTTTTCTTATTCTACAATATACTGATACTTTACTTCCTCTTCCTTAATTTTAATCTATAGACTTCTGAACCCACTGTAACAAAGAAACATGTATTTAGTACTAGCGACAATCATCTGCCTATAGGTCCATTCCAGCAAGTGGAGAAGAGACTTTTCATCTGATTGCCAATGGACAATTAGAAAAACTAAAATGTCAAAGAAGATCTTCTTGTCAAAAGCCGGAGAAAGTGTTGCATCAATTCCAGCTGAGCATGCTCCAGGTAAATAATCATGGATAAACATTATGTTGTTGTTGTTTTTTGTAAAAAGTAAAAAAAATGTCTGTCACAGGTGTCCAGCAGTGGGGACAATATGGTTGAATGTCAGCTGGAGACCCACACTAACAAGATGGTTACATTCAAATTTGACATAGAAGGGGATGCTCCTGAGGACATAGCTGATTACATGGTATGTTGATAAAAATTTAATATTTCATTATCCTCTTCCCAACATTAATGCATTATTGGCATTTCATAGGTGGAGGAAGACTTTGTTCTGGAAGTGGAAAAAGTCAAATTTGTTGAGGAATTTAGAGCTATAGTTAAAAATGCTCAAGAAATTCTTCAAACCCATTCGCAGGTAATTTATTTCTACTATAAGCTTTGGAATATTTACATTGTTTTTTTATTTTATTGTTTGATTCGAAATATTTAAAACAAAGTGTAACTAAACACAATTCTCTGTAGACTGGATGCACTGACCAGTTACATGTAGGCACATCAACTTCTGTCTCTGGTGAGTGTAGGTCTAATAATCCTACTTTAGGCCTGTGTGATGGAATTAACTATTAATTTATATGTGTTCTACTTTAGGGGAGTCAGTCCCTCATTCATCTCCTGTGGGGCGTTGGCGGTTTTTCATCAACCAGACCATCCGACACAGAGACTCCTTGTCCAGTCAAGGGGCCGTCACCACAACTGCAGAAGGAATGATCATCCAATTGTCAGAAAAGGGTAAGGTTGCCAGAAGCTGCAAAATGTATTAGACGCATCAATCTTTTTCTCACCAGAGATTGGTAACAACCCAAGTAATCCACACATTCAAAGACATTAACCCATACATGTTCATAAATTATATTATGTGCATCATGTGAAATGATCCTTGGAAAAGTATGGAACACATTTACAGAACATTTTGAAAAAGAATTACCGGTAGTTTGTAATTTATGCTTCAAGGCCCCCGTCTGTATTGAAAAGAAAAACAGACCCATGCATTGCTCGGATGTAATTTTCTTTTCATGCCCTTTCTTTCACACATGACATGGAGTTTTCAAGGGCTTTTTTAACCGTATTGGAACCAGGTTAAGAGATGGTTTGGGCCTGGTCATTTAAGGGCAGTCGCAATAGCAGGAGCGTAGCCAGCCTAATTGTTTCTTGCTTTGAACTTTTCTTTTGGTGTTGCGTGAGAGTTAGTGGGATGGGCAGTTGAAGCATTGGGACAAAGGTCAGAAGTGCACATATCCCTGGACATGTATTGCCTGGTCCTGTAGCCATTGGGCCCTATTTCTGTGTGTAGTGTATATTTAAAAAGCGGGCTGTTAATGGCTCTATCAGGCAGTGGGCAGACTTTCCGGAGGAAATTGTGAGGTATCCAATAGGCAAGACAAGTTTATTTGTAGAGCACAAGGCAATTCAAAGCGCTTCACACAATGGGAAATAAATGCAGACATGCAAGACATGAAGTGAAATCACAAAGACATTACAAAAATAAAAAAAAACAGTTCAAGACATAAAATAAAATAATTCATATGCACAGATAAACAAAACTGTTTTAGCGTAGATTTGAACACTGTCAGAGTAGAAACCTGCCTCTCATCTTCAAGAAGACTGTTCCAGATTTTAGCTGCATAAAACTGGTAAAATCAGGGGCACCAGCAGGAGGCCGGTTCCTGAGGTCCTCAGAGTCCGAGATGGTTCATATTCCACTAACATGTCCGAGGTGTACTTTGGTCCTAGGCCATGGGGAGACTTGTATACAAGCAAAACTGCTTTAAAGTCTATTCTCTGAGCCACAGGGAGCCAGTGCAGAGACCTGAGAACAGGACTAATGTGATCATACTTCCTGGTTCTAGTCAGGACCCGAGCAGCAGCGTTCTGGATGTACTGCAGCTGTTTTACAGCTCGTTTGGAGAGGCCAGTGAGCAGGCCGTTACAGTAGTCTAATCTACTGGAGACAAACGCATGGAAGTCTCTCCAAGTCTGGTTTAGACACTATACCTCTGATTTTGTCAATGTTTTTTTAGATGATATAAAGCTGCTGATGTTATTGATTTGATATGGCTGTTGATTAAAATTCAAGTCTGAGTCCATTATTAAGATTTCTAACTAGATTTGTAGGTTTTAGAGCGAGACTCTGGAGGTGACCGCTAACACTTTCTCTTTGTTTCTGTGGGCCAAAGACGATAATTTCTTGTCTATGTCTTGTCTATGTTCAGCTGGAGAAAGTTGTTTTGCATCCACACACTGATCTGTAGGATGCTGTGACAGAGTGAATCCACTGGTCCATATTTACCTGCCGTTAGTGAAACATAGATCTGAGTGTCGTCTGCATAATTACGATAAGACACATTTTCGCTGCTTATCAACTGACCTAATGGCAGCATGTAGAGGTTGACAAAAAGGGTCCCAGAATTGACCCTTAGGGCTCCCCACAGGTTAGGGGCATGTGGTCTGAGACACAGTAACCAATTTCTACTGGTTCTACTTCCAAATACGTCCGTAACCAATTTAGGGCAGTGTCAGTGATGCCCACCCAGTCCTCTAGTCTCTGTAAGAGGATCCCATGATCAACAATGTCAAAAGCAGCACTCAGATCTAACAGAATTAAGACTGAGGCTTTGCCCGTGTCAGTGCCCCGACTGAAAAACATCAAATGAGTTGTTTATTAAGAGGAAATCTGTGAGCTGTTGGTAAACAACTTTTTCAAGGACTTTGCCCAAAATGGCAGATCAGAGATGGGCCGGTAATGACTCAGTACTGCGGCATCAAGACTGCTCTTCTTTAGGAGAGGCTTTATGACCGCAGCTTTCAAAGACATTGGAAATGTTCCAGATTGAAGCGACATGTTAACTCTGTGAGTGAGTGGTGCTAAGTAACTGTTCAGCCCAGACTTTAGAAATCTGGTGGGTAACACATTGAGGCAGCTGTAGATGAAGTCAGACTGATGATGATCTCCTGGACCGTTTTGTCAGTTACAGGTGCAAAGTGAGTTAGCTCTAAGTGTCCAGGTGGTTTTAGGGTTATTTTTTGCATTATGGAATTTATTGCATTTTTAATGCCCTGAACTTTGTCATTAAAGAATAATGCAAACTAATTTGACTTGGATATGGAAATTAGTTCTAACGGCAGCTGAGCTGGAGGATTTGTTTATCTGTTTACTGTGGCAAACAGGACATGCGAGTTGTTACTGCAGCTTCCAATTATTTCAGAAAAATATCCTTCCCTAGTTCTACATAAAATGCCATTTACAACCACTGTATGTTTTATCATGACTAACTCACAATTACATATAGCCCCTCTGTGTTTCTCTTTTATAGAACATGACGGGTCTCAGGCAGAAATCTCTGCTCCCAATCAGACTCAAGCTTCTCCCGTTCCTGTGTCTTCTGTCTCAGCTCCAGTTTCAATGGTCCCTTCAGCTTTAGCTGCTTCTATTCCTCACAGCACTGCATCTGAAACAGCCTCTGCACCAGCCTCCTCGCTACAGTGTCCCATTCCTGAGCTTACTTCAGTCATCACAACAGCATCTTTCAATCAGACTTACAATGCACCATCCGCCTTAGCCACAGCTGCTGCCAGTGTTGTGTCCCCAACACAAAGTGTTGTTCTGCCTCTAGTAAATGCATCCCCTGGAAGCAGTGGCTGTTCAGTTGTCTCCCATAATTTAGGGGATGCGGTTAAAATTAACCAAGGGCAAAGTGTGCCCTCCAAATCAGTTCAGTCTCCTCCCACTAGCACCACAGAAATGTTATCTTCTGACAGCCAGAACCAGCAGGCCATTGTCCAGGTGATGGGCCTAGCCAAAGCCCAGCCACCTCAGTCTCTGCTTTCCTCAGCTCTGCCGGTGATGCAACAACAACTTCCACTTCACCAAGTTCAACATGTTTTACCTGTGCAGCCGCCTCAGTCTCTACAGCCGGTACAGTCCACGCAGTCACCTCCACCGCCACAACAGACCCATCACCTGGCCCCCCAACAAGTGCATCAGTCTCATGTTTGCCCAGATCAGCTTCAACTCCAACCATCTGTAAAGACACAACTGATGCAGCAAGTGCCAATGCAAATTCTACCACAACAGCAGCCTGTGCCTCTGCAGTCATTTATTCCTGTTACTCTCCCTTTACAGCAAGCTAATATTCAGCCAGGCACTGAGTATTCACAGCATCCACCTTCACCTCTTCCACAAACGGCTCCTTCAGCCAGTGCTGCTCCTCTTCAACAGACACCGCATGAACAGTTAAATTTACAAGGCCAGCTACATCAGCAGCCGCTGTTACAAGAAAATGCGGCTTTAAACCCAGATCCAGTTCTTCTGTTGTCCATTAGTCAACAGTTTGGTCAGCAGCAGTCACAACTCAGTGTAAGCGCTGTCCCACCACTGCAGATTCAACAGCCAACACACTTTACCCTTGATACTCAGCATGTGCCATCACAGAGACTGCATCAACACTTTGAACAACAGGACAGTGGACAGACACAGCAGAATTTTGCTTTGCAGAAGCAGCCTTCCTTAAGTCAAAGGTCTGATTCTGAGGTTTCGACTGGAGATGCAAGTGTTACAGAGGAGACAGGGAGCTACTCTGGACCTCAACAGCCTTCCTCTGTTTCATCGCTGCTCCCTCTCAATCTCAACACAACAGAAACCCTGCCAGCACAGGCCCATGCTATGACCCCATCTCCTGCTCAACCATCCTCTGTTGCTGAGTCTGACAGTGAAGGTCCACCAAAAATAGAATTTGTTGACAATCGCATCAAGACTCTGGATGAAAAATTGCGCAATTTGTTGTATCAGGAGTATAATAGTGGTGCTGCTTTGACTGGGGGAGCACACACACCTACTGGATCCACAGCAGGTATAGATGAATCATCAGAGCCACTGCCCTCTCTCTTTGGACCCTGTGTTCCTCCTGTCTGTTCCTCTGATACATCCCCACACTCCTCAACCTCCGGCTCGTCCTCCACCACACCCCGCTCATCCTCGTCCTCCCCTGAGCTGGACACAGATAACAAGGCTGAAGAACGTTGCCTTAAGTCATCGGGGGAGATTCCAGTGGTGCAGCAGCCTCACCATACTCTGCTTACTGAGACCAACCCTGTCTCCACAATACAGATTGATCCAATCATGGCACAGCGACCACCTATACCTGGAGAACCAATAGTCCTTGTAAGTAAAACGCCAAACGTGCCTTCTTCCTTCACTCAAAATGTATTTGTGTTCTGTGTTTCCACTCACCTCTGGTTCTGATAAATTTCTGTGTTTAAATGTTTACATATGAATGTTTCTTGCAGCCATTATTTATTGTCTCAACTATTCTAGGCTCTACCCCCTCAATCTGACACCAGTACAACTGGAGAAGCATCCTGGCCCCCCAATCAGCAGCCGATCCCCCTCCGGCATGGACAACAGCAGCGCAATGCAGGAGGTGGATATTTTGGCCTAAACCTGACATGTCCTAGTATCAGAAATCCTGTTAGCAAGAAAACGTGGACTCGCAAATTCAAAAACTGGGCGTGCAAACTGCGCCACTCCGCCAGCTTGTTCAAGAAACCCAGAGTCCAGCAAGGTAGCGTCATTTTAGGAAGCGAGAGCACGAGAGAGCGAATGGGGTGCTGGGGCATGATCCTAAACCTAATAGAGTGTACAGTAAATAGTGCTAGTTTGATAACATAGTAACTGCATTAACCCCCTGTAATAACGATTGAAAGATACTGCTAAATGTGTTTTGTATCGTAACGTGACTATAGCCATCATGTTATGTGTTGATGTCACTACATACTACATATTGTTTTTCCAATTTCCTTTAACTGAATTTATTTTCTTCAAAGTCTTTCTTTTTGCATGGATTACTCAGAGGCGAACAGGGGAGAGTAGAGGCACAGTGTAAAGCCTGAAGTCTTTGACCAGAACATATTACGTCATATCACCCTTTTCCCTGCCCTGTGTCCATGGGCTCACCCAGCAGCTACAGCTCACCTTGCTTCCACCTGGTCCAGTGCACACAGCACCGCACAACTGCCTTCACAACAAATAAGATAGATGCTAATACATACAGTGAGGAAAAAAAGTATTTGAACAACCTGCAATTTTGCAAGTTCTCCCACTTAGACATTATAAAGGGGTCTGAAATGTTATACCTGGTCATAGTCATAGGTGCATTTCCACTGTGAGAGATCTAAAAATCCAAACATCTGGAAATCACATTGTATGATATTTAAATAATTTACTTGTATGTTATTGCTGCAAATAACTATTTGAACACCTGAAAATCCATATTTGGTACAGAAGCCTTTGTTTACAATTACAGAGGTGAAATGTTTCCTGTAGTTCTTGACCTGGTTTGTACACACTGCTGCAGGGATTTTGTCCCATTCCTCCACACAGAGCTTCTCTAGATCTGTCAGGTTTTGTGGCTGTCAACGTTATAGTTTATAGTAATACAAACAAACAAGGAGTTTCTGCTTCAACACATTTTATTCAAATAAGTATGTACCCAAAACAGCAGCCCCCTCGCGCGCCGTCCGCGCTGACCTGATTATCCACGTCGGCGTCAGGATTTTTTTTTTAACTATGCGGAAGGTTCCATGTGGAAATTAACAGGATTTCATAGCAGGTAGCTCAGATTTCTCTGACATGTGCCACTGTGTCACGCTGTGTACCGGCGCACGCCTCGGCCTCTGTTTACACTCCCACCATCTCCACGCTAGGCTATGCCACAGGGTGGGCAGGGGACGCACGCTCTCGCTGAGACTACGTCACAGGTTGGGCGGGTGAAGCGGATTGATCTTCACGAGGGTAGGGCCGAATCTCAAACTAAGCCGTCTGCATTTCCGGGTTTGTGTGCGGGGTGATATTTTATAACTATTATGTTATGGGTGTTGCACAACACTTATTATTATCAACTATGCCATTAGGTTAGACTATGAATCGGGATGGGCTGATTCCTCACTTTTCTTATCATCGATACCCCACGAAGGGAGACCTTGCATGGAGCCCGAGTCCAAGGGAGACTGACAGTGATCTTTAGCCTCTTCCTTTTTCTAAGAATTGCTCCAACAGTTGATCTTTTTTTATCAAGCTGCTTGCCAATTGCCCTGTAGCCCTTTACAGCCTTGTGGAGGTGGATTTTTTAAATGCAGACCAACAGGTCTTTAAGAGCCAGAATTTGATTGGCAGGTGTTCAAATAGTTATATTCAGCAATAACATACAAATAAAATATTTCAAAATATGCACATACGATGAAAATGTTAGATCCCGCCATAATTTCTAAGTAGGAGAACTTGCACAATCACAGGGTGTTCAAATACTTACTTTCCTTACTGTATATATAGGTCACCGACATATATTACATAACTGTTTGTTGTACCTTGTTAATATATCTCAAAAATACACTGTATAGTGATGGTGCTATTTATTATAGGCTATAGGTTGCTTTAAGTTTTATGCATTTTGCATGTTATGATATAAAGCTAATTTTAGTCCCTGCATGATCCACTTTTCATACATGTCTCTGCTGGATCATTTTCTGTAAGTATTAGTACCACTACCATATTTGCACATATTGTTTTTATTGTATTGCCCCCATTGCTATAAACTACAATCCCATACCAACATAATGAACAATCTCATAGTCGATATTGTACAGATTTCAACTGTGACTTTGAGCTTTTATGTTTGGAATATACAATGGGAGTTGATGCAAATAATTGAGTGGATGTGTGTGACTGGGTGAGGGTTTTATTCACATCAACTGCTGTTTCTCTTAATATTTTTAACATATTCATGTTGTATTGTACCACCCCTCCTCATATGCCTCATATAATACTACATACTGTATCTATGTATGAGTAGAAAAAGATGCATTTAGAATGTTTGCACATTTCATAGACCTGCATGCAAACCATGTGGGTCAACATGCAATGTGTGAATAACTCTTTACTTTTGTGTTTGTCATCTACTCCTGTCTTGTGCCTGTCTTTGACTTTTCTTTATCAATGTGGTTTTATATCTGTGTCTTGTTTTTCTGTCCTTGTCTGCCCTTCATTCCCATATATTATCAGATGAAGCTTCTAGTAGCCAGTCCTTAAGTGAGGAGAAGGAACTGCCCTTCGTGAACTCCCCTGAGATACGCACTGGACGATTTCAGGTAAGTGTAGCCTGGATGTCCTATCTCAAATCTGTCGCGTCCCATGCCAACTATTAATGCCTTATACACTTGCCTGACTGCATGCTTTCCGTGTACCAAAGCCCCATACAAGAAGCATAAATATAATTCTAATACACAGCATTAATTAATTAAAACAAATTTCAAATAAATAAAATATTGGACTGCAGGCCGTGCATACCCTGAGTAACAAGACCTCACACCACTACTGGAGGTATAAATGATACATTGTCTTTCTTCCCATGCATGTTGTACAATTGTATCTTCAGGTAATTCCAGTGCTTCAGTCATCTCCCCCAAAAGAGACAGCACCGGGCCATATTAGCACTCCAAGGAGAGTGGGACGTTTCTGTGTAACCCAAGCTGAATCAAAAAAGGAGGATAAGCAGACAGACAGTTCTCCTGTGTCTTCGGTACTGGAGAGAGAGAGGAGGAGATCTCGGGCTAAAGAAGGGGATAGAGAAGACAGTAGGCGGACCCCAGCGATGTCTCGTTCCCACAGCCACACTTACTCACCTCTTGGCAGCAGTGATGATGATGAGAGCGAAGTAGAGGATGAAGACCTGCGGAGGGAGCTACACAGACTGAGAGAAAAGTGAGAAGCATGTAACACCCTCAATTACCGTATTTTCCGGAGTAAACTATATTTTTCATAGTTTTGGCCGGGGTGCAACTTATACTGATATTTATATACTTTTACTTATACTTATACTCCGGAGTGACTTATATGTAATATTATTTGTTATTTTCACACTTGCAACTGCATTTCATACTCCAGTGCGACTTATATATGTTTTTTTCTTCTCTAATATGCATTTTTTGGCTGATGTGACTTATACTCCGGTGCGACTTATAATCCGGAAAATACGGTACTTGTTTCCCAGTTGCCCGCACATATAGAGAAATCTAGAAGTGCTTAAGACCAAACACCAGGTTTGACCCTCATGAAAAAATAAATAAATTAAATTATTGTCCATACATATATTTGTATAACAGGTATAATAAGTTGTATAATAGTGGTTCAATGGTAGTTCAAAAAGCCTAAACCATAACTACATTTTTAGAAAATGTCAGTTACCAAAGGCAACATTTACTTTGTTTTGTAGTGAAAAAATTTAAGGGACCCCATCGTCAAGTTCATGACTGGTCTCAATTTTCAATGTTTTGATATGATGTGTGTTCTATATGCTTACATGCTAGCTTCTGTATTTTCAGCAGTATTAAGCCTTAAACGATTGTGGTTGTACAATCGTTACAGACACATCAAGGAGGTGGTATCCCTTCAGGCTCAGCAGAACAGGGAACTTCAGGAGCTTTATCATCAGCTTCGTTCTCTTAAGGACCAGAGGCAGAGTTTGCCTGTTCCTCTGTCCCACACCACACCTCTCCCTGCACCACCCCTGGTTTTGTCCCCACGGAGATCCCGACCGGCCAAAGTCAAACTCCGACGACCCCACTCTCACATGGACAACAATGGAGTCGCACATTCAGGTAAGGTATTTTATGATTACTGCCTATTTCATATTTTAATTGGCATCTCGTATTTAACGTTTTGTCTGATTGTCGTCATCTAGGCATCCAAATGTCAAGTAGCTATTTAGGTAGTGAACAGAGAATACCACTGGAGAACCCTGAGCAGCTTCCTTCCCTGCCTACCCAAAGAGGTACAGTTCTTCACACACTGCTAGATTATCATTAAAGACAGAAAAGTGTTGGCCTAGTCATTCCTATCTCCCTCCAAAACTCAAATGTAAGTTTGCATGCTTTTCATCAGCACAACAAAAAGGCTTTTGCACATCTGTAAAATGAGGGCATTAACTTAGCTGTACAGTATGCATTTTGTTTTTATTATTATAAGTATAAACATAATTGGAAAATGTTTCATTTTGTTTTCACAGATCAAAGTCCTCTAAGAAAAAGCACATTTACTGATGAACTGCACAAGTTGGTTGATAATTGGACAAAAGACCCAGTGGGATCTACCCCTCCCAAGCCTTCATTGAATCAAATAAAGCAAATTCAGCAGGTGCAGGAGTTAGGGGGGTGGAGCCATTCTACTGAGGTAAGGCTACAAAAGTAATAAGAAAAAAATCAGGACTCATTTAAATCATGGTATTCGCTTCATGTTAACAGTCGACTCAGCCTGGTTGGTTTCCAGTTTCCCCCATGAATCCCCAGACGCCTCCAGCTCCAGGGAACTTGTCTGTGACAGCCTGCTCTCACTCAGCAGGTTCAGGAGGAAACCTGTCTGCATTGCACTCTCTTGGACAAACCCAACAAAGTTTACACCTGCACCAGTCTGTCCCCATTCAACAAATGACCTACCAACAGTCCTCATTGCTGCAACAGATACCACCACCATCCCGGATGCAAACGTCTGTGTTACCCCAGTCACAGACACAACCCATCTCTCAACTAGCCCTCTCCACGTCTCAAAGCCAGACACTGCTGCCTTCCCAAATGCCTACATCTCCAGTTTCTGTCACAGTTCCTCTGATCCCTGTCAGTGGCTTCACCACTTCAACTGTGGAAACTGCTGCTATGACCCAAGCCACCTGCTCCACTGCCTGCTCTACAGCTGCTGCTCTGCCTTCCAGTGCCAAAATTCACTCAAGTCCTCCCACCTCAACTCTTCCTATGGGTCAAAAATTAAACTGAAGTCAAGTTTGATGATAAGTAATGTTTTATGGCATGGGAAACCAATTGGTTAAAGGTGTGACTAATTCTGAACTGTGTGTTGTTTGTGTGGGATGAATGGGAAAGAGATACAGAGAGGTTTGAGCATGTAATTGATTTCCTAAAGAATATGAAGGTACATGTGTGTGCATTTATAAGCAAGTGTGGATGAGTAACTTGACCAGTTTTACCACTGATTCAAACTCTTCCTTAACTGAGATAACATTGATTAAAGTCATAAATGTGTCTTGCTCCTTACATTAAAAGTAACATTGACTAAAAGTGCAATTAGCAATTGTAATGAGCATGTGATGTATAGTTTTATTCTATGGTTTTAAACATCTACATAGAGACCAGATAACTAGTCCATAAAATTTTGAAAAAGCTCTTCCTGTCAGCAATTACAAATGGAAGCATGTCAGACTAAAGAGCATGTTATTTGGGTTTTACTGTTATCTCTAGAATCAATTTAATTGCATCCATAAAACATTTGTTTTGCAACAATTTATTTGACTTCAGACTATATTACTTAACCTTGCCTAATCTAACTTTAGCATGGCAAGGTCTTGCCTCTGCAGTATTATAGATGTTCTTTACCAGTGTTTTTACAATGATACATATTACACAGAAAATCACATTTAGCATTAAGTTTCAGTGTAAAATAAATCCTGCTGAAGAGGAAGAAAACTGCCAAATCATTTTAGATTAAGGACACCGTAAGGTTTTTACCTAAATTACATTAAAGTTACAGCATTTTAATTAGAGTATGGATTTATATTTTTGTGTGGCAAAAGTTTGTGAGTCCGTTTATTTGTTACAATAACAGACTGAACTGAAATAGTTGTCATGAGACTGCTTTTACTATCAGTTACAATCTCTGTCTTTGCCTCCCTGCTGACAAGTTCTCTCAGTACATGCATGAGTTGGACACCTTTCTTGTGTTTTAAACTTTGTCTTAGGGCCGTATTTTGCCCCTGGTCTTAGCGTTAACTTGGGCGCTGCGGAACTCATTTGGTTACATATTGCATTGGTATAATTGATGACAGCGCAGGGTGTGGAATTCTAAGCACGTGGTGTGATTATGCCAAAAATATTAGGTGGAGTGAACCAACTTGAGGGCGTGGTCTGGTTTCTGTGTCTGCATTCTGTGAATGGCCAGAATCGTAACTGATAAACTTAAAAATTAGTGCACTGAAGTCGTACTACTATCCCCATTTGGGCAAGATAATCATAATGAACTAACCTACAGTCCAATTTTTGGTGGTTAAATTTTCTCACATAAACAGTGCAGCGCTGTTGCGCACTCAGCTCCTAAAGCTTTTTACCAAACACCTCCATCTCTGGTGTTGGACACTTGTTACTGCGCTGTCAGGGCCAGAATGGACCGTGCAGACTTGAATGTGCCCAGCTTAGAGAAGAACTTCTATTTGGGAGACTGGATAAATCCCCACCGTCACCATCACATTCACCCAAAATCCTTGTCCCAGTCTGCATAAAACTGTCAAGATTGACAGCACAACACGAAAGCTGCACATACGAGCAGACTTTCGGCACTCGGCTCCGGGGCTGACCACTGTGTGTGCTCTATTCTCGCACCCTCCGGACCACGCAGCATGTAACCGAGCACTATATCCAGCTGTACGTAACTGTGTGGTGCTGTGCTGCACAGGCTCATGCAGTCCTTGTTGCGCTGGACCTGGTCTTGATTTAGTCCGGTTAAATTGGCACAAGCCAATCTCGTGGACATATGCTCCAATTACTGGGGAAACTGGGACTGAGCTCGCAGCAGAGCAAGTGCCACACGGTTATGCACAAGAAGTCCGCGCACACATCTATGCCTGTAACCTCTCCACGCTGGGTGACAACCATCACCGCGGGCTTAAAGGCCCAACACTGGGACTAATGCGGGTCATCGCAGGAGTCTGGAGGTGTGTGCTCATCCACTCATGTGGCTCTGCGGCTGCCTGCCCTCGTTTATGGATCACAAGTTGAGTTTATAAGCAGAGATGTGTGCGTGGACTGCGCTGTATTCTGTGCTCAGCGCCTCCAGGTTTTGGACCTGGTTTAGTCTGAGTTTAGTTTGGGCAACCCAGGGATTAAGGTGAGCTCTCCAAATTGGGCAAAAACATAATAAAGGTAAATTAAATAAACAACGCTCCAAGGCTGCATTTCAAGTATTTGTTTGAATTTAGTTATTATTATTATTATTTATTTATTTTTCATTTTGGGAACAAATTGAAAAATGGAAAATCAAATAATGTTATTGCTCACTTCTTTCATTGTCTGTATATGAGGCATGACAACAAAAATCACCCACACAGGATGTATTTTTGAATGCGACAGTTAGCAGTCATTGGATAAAACAACTATCACCATATATGGACTGGCACCGTCCCACTCCAGCGCCCTGGACCCCGCCCCCTGGAAAAGCCTCCTGTTAGCGCTACGTTCAGGGGAAAAATACGGCCTATGTACTAAAGTAAACACTCCATTCCTTTTTTTATTTTATTTTATTCAACAGTAGCCTTAAAAACTTTAATTCCAGAAAAGTAATTCTTAGTGGACGTAGCCATACACATGTTTGATCTTCAATAGTCAAATGATTACATAAATATGACATAAATGGATTTATTTAGTAATTTTGCAAAAAGTAAATAAAATTAAAAAAGGAAATACGGCATTGCACTTATCTTAAAAGTTTTTTAGCACTTGAAAGGAAGTAAAATTTAAAAATGTATTTCCAAATAAATAACATTAATTGTGCAGAAATGTCTGCAAGTGCACAATAGAAAGTTATCTAATAACTTTCTTTCTTTTAGGACAGAGAAGCTCTTCGTGAGAAAGGGTGACACTGTGACAACTACAAGCTTCAGCCTAGTTATGGGTTGAAAAATACTTTAATATATGCTTAAAATGTTATAAAAGATAAATATTATTTTTGTATGAAACGGTGTACAAATTGTAAGATAATATTGAAGACTCACACATTGGAGAGTTTATAAAATCCTTAAGACTGGTTTTGCAAATTGTGGGCCTTTAACAGAACTTAATTTAATGGTTCAGATTTACATTCACTCTGTTTCGTATACACAACAATGATTGGAAATGAAGACGGCACCAGCAAGTTTATATATATATTTTTTTTTATCAGCAAATCTCATTGGGGGAGTCCCACATTTCAGAAAACCACCAAGAAAGGAACCCTTACAAGCCCATGTTGCTGGTGAATAGCCTCTGTAGATGTGACAAATTTGGTTGAATATATGTTTTGTAACTAATCATAATAAATGATGGGTTTACATCCTGTCCTGTACCTGTGTCATGCATTGTTTTGCTAGTATGGTACTGTTTTGAAAACAGAATAGGCACATGGTCCGAGTTTCAACAAATTTGAAATGTAAAAAAATATACATACACTTTGACTAGTTAACAATAGAGTGAACGCTCGACCGAAAGGGGAATACAAACGTTATGATGGAAATTCTCATTGGTCTCTTTTCGACCATTCCGTGACGTAATGACGCGGTGACGCTGTTGTCTTTGAAATGGCGCTGATGCATTTATGCTCGCCGTTATTTATCATTATTTTTAACGCTTAAGGCCTCATTTGATTATGTTCATAGACATCTCGGAAAGTAATAAAGCAGAGTTTAATTCAATTGCCAATGTATGCTTGCAAAAAGCATGTGGCGTTTTAAATAGCTAATAACTACATAACAGGGCCGTTACTTCCCCGGACTTGCGTAGGGATTACATCGGCTTTAGCAGCCGCGCTGCTTCAACTAGCTAACGCTAACACGGTAAGCTCGTAGGTAAGCTTCTTTCAGCTTGTTCTTACGTCCCCAGCTTTACAAAATGTATTTGCAAATCAAGTAATGGGGTTATAATCTAATTATTTTTCCGTGTAACATAATATAAATATGTGGTAAACACGGCCAACGTTTGCGTAGTGCTAGCAGAACTAGCTAGCTTAGCTTGGGTCTTTGAAAACAACAGTCAATGTGTATGTTTACAAACAGCGCATGCAAAATGTTGAATATCTATGTCAAACAAACTAAAGTAACAACCACTTTACTATTGTGACTTTGTTACTCACTTGCATTATAACTACTAAGTAATTATTAACTCTGCACAATGTGTTGACAAACATTGCTTTGCAAAGCCATTCACACCCATGTTATGTCTCATTTCTGTAGGTCCTTTTAGATGTATATAGACCATGAGGATATCTCATCAGCGTTAGATATTTCTCTGCCTTCAACCTCCAATCTAGTGCTGGTCAATTGCAACAACAAAGCGGAGTAAAACTCATCCAGTATGGCATCTGTACCAGTTTACTGCCTGTGTCGCTTGCCGTATGATGTGACACGTTTTATGATTGAGTGTGATATTTGCCAAGACTGGTTCCATGGAAGGTAAGTTTTCTTTAGATTTATAAGGCATATATACATTTAATTATCACCTGCTGCTATTTGGATTTTAACAAAGAGGAGATCTGTAAGTATTATGCATCTTTCTTTGAAGCTGTGTTGGAGTTGAAGAGGAAAACGCTGCAGAGATTGACCAATATCATTGTCCAAATTGTCAAGTTGTACATGGACCCTCTGTCAGTAAGTTCTTAGTGCTTGTTTATTTATTTAATGTACATTATGCTGTGGCCAACGGAGACTGGTGGCTTGATCAATTGCTTTTACTTAAAATTTGTATTTAATCAAATTTAAATGAATGTATTAATATTTCCCATTTTCTTTTAGTGCGTAAACGGCGTGGAGGGAATAAGTCGTCTGATGCAGGTGCTGCTGGGTTCAGAGACCCAAGTCGACCTGTAAAAACAGGCAGTGCTCAGTTTGTCAGAGAGCTACGTAGCCGCACCTTTCCAAAGTAAGTATTTGCATCACCGTACAAATATAATTTATACATTTGTTACTATAGTTTCTTAATATTTCAAAGTTATCTAGTCTAAATTGGCACCGTGCACAATAGCGTCCCTGTTTGTTCCGGTCACAACTAAACACTGTTATTGTCTTCACTTCTGCCCTCAATCACTGGCAACATCTTGAGCACTTGATGTATGTGGGAATACTCTCCTGTAGGACTCTCCTGTGATTACAAAGTAAAGTTTTTGCCTCATTGCTAATGCAATGTTAATTTCTAGGCATAATAAACAAACACATTTTCTTTAATTTATTCAGCATTGACTTTGAAACAAAAATGCCTACTATTTATATAACCACAGCATTTACATAATTTGTGAAGTTTTTAACCTCTTCTTGGTGATTATCCACCTGTTACCGTTTAGTACTTAATGTTTGTATGGTGGAACTTTCGAGCCTTTGTGTTTGCATGTTTCTCCACTTGTCTGGGTGGGTTCCATCTAAGCAGTCCCTGTCAACTCAAAACATAGGTATAATCCTCCAGCAAAGGTAGTCTTGACAGGGGATGGATTAAAGGATGGATCAAATGCAGGGGGCCAATTTACTTGCCTGACCCGCCAGCCCCACCCACATTCTGTTCGAATGCGTCTCGGTCTGGAATCGGACCATTGGGGGGCGTCAAAAAAAAACTTTCCAGCATTTACCGGTCCAACCACCGCCGCTAATTTGTGTCACGTGTCTCTCAAATGCGGATGACTTTGTGTCACGTGTCTCTCAAATGCGGAAGACATCTCTCAAATATTTTTGGACCATTCAGAACAAAATATATAACTTCATTTACCTCAGATTTACAGAGTTTAGTGTGTCGATTGTTGACTCGGCAGAAGTCGGCAACGTTTCTCAGTCTGTGTTATTTTTATCCTTTCCTCGTAATCCACCATGTTTGTTTAGACACGAACGGCCAATGCGTTTGTCTGATTGGTTAATCCGCCTGTCAATCACTCCCTTTGGAAATTGGCGCGACTGGGTTGGATCCCAGACCCTCAGGTATTGTAAAGTAGTCTGTCAAAACGTGTTGGGAATGGCTGGTCAGGAAACCAATTTACCCTACGGGGACAATAAAGTGTACCTTAACCTTTATTTATTCTCTGTTGCTCAGAGTAAACCCAGTAAGAAATGAATGAGGGTGGAAAGTGGGTTGATGACACTGACAAGCCGAGCTCTATTGTGCACAGAGCCAGTTGTTAGTTTGTTTATTGAAAATATAAATTATATGTTCTTAACATAACCAATTTCTTTAAGTGCGGATGAGGTCTTATTGAAACCCACTGGTGCCCAGCTCACAGTTGAATTTCTTGAAGAGCACTCTTTCAGTGTTCCTGTAATGGTGCTTCGAAGGGATGGTCTTGGAATGACTCTGCCTCCATCTTCATTGTCGGTCAGCGATGTCGAAAACTACATAGGTAAATTGTATTAATGAACAATAAATAATTAACAATCTGTTTGTTGCTTTGACATTTCTATGTGTATTACTATTATTATTTTATTTTTACAAATCACAGGGTCAGACAAGGAGATTGATGTTATTGATGTGGCTCGTCAGTGTGACTTGAAGATGCGTTTAGGGGACTTTGTTGAGTATTACAACAGTCCCAATAGAGAGAAAGTGCTTAATGTAATTAGCTTGGAGTTTTCTGAAACCAGGTAAGGCTTTGTTCTGTCGTGCCGGCAATTTTAAATGGTTAATTTTAAATAATTATATTTTTATCATTTACTTTCAGACTTTCAAATTTGGTGGAGACTCCAAAGATTGTAAGAAAACTGTCATGGGTTGAAAACCTCTGGCCAGAGGAGTCTGTTTTTGAACGTCCTAATGTACAAAAGTACTGCTTAATGGGAGTCAAGGACAGCTACACAGACTTTCATATCGACTTTGGAGGCACCTCTGTGTGGTACCATGTTCTTAGGGTACGATTTAAATTAAACAACCAATGAAGTACTTGTACAATGTTATTTAGATTAAAGTGCATTGCGAACTCTTGTCTGTTTAGGGTGAAAAAATATTCTACCTGATTTCTCCCACACCGGCCAACCTGGCACTTTTTGAGAGATGGAGCTCTTCTTCTAATCAAAATGAGATGTTCTTTGGAGACCAGGTTGATATGTGTTACAAATGTTCACTTAAACAAGGGAACACATTATTTATTCCAACAGGTATGCAATAAATGGATACCATCTTTAATTTGGCATATTCCCTCAGACTAATTTACATTTTATTTTGAATTGTAGGATGGATCCACGCTGTCCTCACTCCAGTGGACTGTCTGGCTTTTGGTGGAAACTTTTTGCATAGCCTCAACATTGACATGCAACTACGGTTGGTTTTTTTAAAGAATCACTATTGAAAGTTTGATCTACAAGTATTTAGATCGTGACCCAAAAAAATGTTCATCTGTAGTCCTATTGGCAGGTTGACAGGAGAGTAAACAGTACATGAAACAGGCACAAAACACTCCATACACATAAAGATAAAATTCATTAGACATTTGACAGAAATCTGTAGTATCTTTGGGACATAGAGGAAAAATCCTGACATGCCAGTAAGTGTTTTTGGATGAGCAGTAATATGAAGTGGGTTCACAACTCGCTTTGGCCACCTTTATATTTTCTGAATGAAGCTGTGCGCATTCAACCGACTTGGGGTGGGGTCAGTGCCAGCCGACCACTGGTGTAGCCACAGGTGTACCAGAGTGTGCCAGTGTTAACCAAACGGAGCTGGCATAGCCATGAATATTACTTGCCTACTTTCTTTTAAACTGGCCTAATTTGGCAATTTACCAGGTGCCAGCTGGAATTTTCTTTCATTCACTTGTGTAACATTTCCCCTCATGCTTGTACTCAGATTTCTTCCCCTCTCTCAATGCAACATGTCTCATAGATTTGAATGGCGTGTATTTATTGGAATACAATATGATTAAACAATGAGTACAGTGTGTTCCATCTAGGAATCATCTGCAAAAACTAAATTTAAATCTGTGCGCATAAAAATAAATATACACTGTCTCTTACGCATTTGCATAGCTCTAGTGGTATCCATGGATTCCAGACTTCAAGCAGACTTTGTAAATCAAGGAATTTCTAAGTCTTAAAAATATATTATTTTTGATATGGCATTTACTTTGCCAGTAACTATTTGAGTTCCTGGAATTAGGTCACAGTCCTGCTCACTACCTTCTCCACTAGGTCTCAGGCTTGACTCAAATCAAGCCATGCAATCGTATGTTATTTCAGGGATGCATGAGAAATTGAGGAACTCATTGGTCAGCTTCATCATTTAAAACAAAATCAAACTTCTTTCTCCTCAGATTAACAGTGTTTTGTGCTTCACTCATTAATTTTGCAGAGGTCTGTGTAGCCCTATCATGATCATTACTGTATCCATTTTTTCTTTTCTTTTTTATATTGTGCATTTAAAAAAAAACACCAGTCAATCACATCTATCTGAAATGTGAAGATAAATCAACAGAACTGTAACTACGGTTCTGTGAATGACAAATGACCACCAGGATCAGTGCATTCAGCCCCACCCTCTGGCGGGAATGCACATGAAATAGAACCTATGTTTCTTTTGTAATTGTAATTCCTGAAGGCTTCCTCCAGTTTGGACATGAATACATTGAATTCAGAATGAGTGTCTGCACTTTACCTTAAATCAGTTATATACCGTAACTGTGTTTATTATGTTTAAGATAACAAAACTTAGGTCACACTCAATACTTACAGGCCTGCCTGATTGTTACATGTTCTGCTAATAATAATCTTACTTTTCCTTAGAGCATATGAAATAGAGAAGAGGTTGAGCACAGCAGAACTATTCAAGTTTCCAAATTTTGAAACCGTATGCTGGTATGTTGGGAAACATCTTTTGGACACTTTTAGAGGTAATTGTTAAAACTTATTCATGTTCATTTTATTTGTGCTTTCTGTGTTAAGTGTTTCTTATCATGCACATATTTTTATTCTGCCAAAAATGTTTAGGCTTAAGAGAAAATCGCAGACACCCTGCTTCTTACCTCGTTCATGGGGCCAAAGCATTAAACAATGCTTTCCGCAGCTGGACCCGCAAAGAGGTAAGTTTTTGTTGTTTTTGATGTGTCAATACATTGTTCAGGCTTGTAAAAATGTAAATAGACACCTAAGCCATGGTCTTTCACATTGTAAAACTTTAAGAATAAGAACAAGAACATTTTAAATCACCTGAACCCAAATGAAGCACAACGAATCCAACTGGCGCACTGATAAGTAAAACAGATTAGGAGTTGATTTGATAAACATTGAGGAGCACTTTTCAATTTAATCAGTCAAATTGCTTATAACTGGAAACAACAATTTTGGGCTCTCAGGAGGGACACAGAAACAAGTGGTGAATTACTCGAATGCATGGAGGGAAACAATACATAGATTGTTTTTAAAGAAGCTCTAAAAGTAATAATGAACCTCTAGAATCCCTCCTGGTGGTCATGTGCATGTTAATAAATTAATGGGTTGCTGAAATCTGAAATAAATTCTGCCTAGTAATGTTTAACTTTGTATATTGTTATGGGAATAAAAGGGTCTTCTCGGGCCAGTAGGGCTGTTCTAGGTCTCAAATTATTTTAAATTAAGACTTAAAAGAGTCGAGACACATTATTGGTGATTTATTCAAGATTTGGATCATTAACAGGCATTAACGGATCATGAAATGGAGATTCCAGAAAACATCAATACTCCTTTGCTAGTAAAGGACCTGGCAAAAGAAATCCGTCTGGTTGAGGTAAAAAAAGAAAAAAGTAAATTTATTACAAATGCATTTGTTAAAATTTGTATTCTTATTTACATTGTTATTTTATAGGACATCTTTCAGCAAAACATTGGTCGCACTGGGCCCCAGTATCCTGGGTCACCACTTACAAAAGCTCCTCTTGCCTCATCCCAGAATTCGGGGCGTCCACCTGGGAAGAAGAAAGGTCCCAAACCCAAAGAAGTTATGGGTGCTCTAGCACAAGCAGGAGTCAAGAAGAAGAGTCAGAAAGGAGCTATGACAGTTGAGCCTGGAGAACTTGATCTCCTTGAGATTCACACAAAACACACTCTGAAGAAATTTCAAACGGGCAAATCTAAAAGCAAAAACAAGGTAATGCTTGTAACAACGTTTTTTTAATTGTTTGAAAGTATACCCATTCTGGTAATCCTTTTGTCCTTGCAGTTTGAGCTGCCATTAGATGATTTTGAAGGAAAATTTAATAAAAGCAAATTGAAGCTTGTGTTAACCAATGGAAAAATCCAAGGGTAAGTTTGCGAAATGGACCACTCTAACCACACCATATCATATACATCTTGATGACATCACTTACTTAAATTTACTAGTAAAAAGAAAGATGGTAGTAGCAATGGAGCAGGATCAACTACTAGCTATCAACAACTTGAGATGGAGGGATCCAGTGCCTCTGACTTTGAGTCTGAGGATGAGCTGCAAATTGACGAGACTCCTCCTCCAAGACGCAAACAAGCAGCATCCAGCAAGAAGAAGAAACTGAGTGGTAAGGCCTACAATAATTTCAATTAAAACACTGTTTTCACATTCCATGTTTCTGACGCTGTTCTGACAAACCTAAAAATAAAACCAACCTCTGTGCAATTTACTTTATTGGAGAATAGCTGCTCTATTCCTCGTTGTTCAACAACTGCAAAGTCAAATGCGGATTTTAGGAGTTGTATTGCACCAGGGAGAGATTGTTTTTTTAATTTGCTGCACAATTGTAAGTGTTTTTGGACATTTTTACATCACTAGTGGTAGAAATGCTCCACCTAACATGAGCGAGGGAAAGTTAATGTCATGTCTAGCCCATATGGCAGTTTATTGGCCGTTTCTCACCTTTTTATGTAATGAGTGATATGGTCTCCGTAGCTAAATGTTGGTGTCTTTTCACACCAAGGAGATATTCTCCAATCTGAACTGTTTTTTTCAGTGATGCATGTGAAACAGAGGAACTCATCTATCATCTAGAACAAAAACAAATTTCTCACTTTAGATTTAGAGTTCAGATTAAATTATATTAAAATATAATATATTATCGGCTGGCCTGAGAGACTACATATATAATATATTATATATAGGATATTATATATAATAAATATATATAGAGAGAGATTTCTTTTCTATTTATTTTTTTCTTGTCAATAGCCATATTTGTTTAGATATAGATGGACCATGTATGTCTCTGATTGGCTAATCTACCTTCATTCACACCCACTTGAACAAAGATAGACTGATATTGACCTGTAGAAAAATACTGAGGGATCTCGTCCTGGACTTCTTTGCCTTGATAATTTAATTCATGAATGTTGTCAAATGTGTCCTTAGGTCTTCCAAGAAAGCTGCCAAGAGCAAAACCTTGCTCTGATCCGAATAGAATCAGAGAGCCAGGAGAGGTTGACTTTGATATTGAAGTAAGCACTTAAACTATGAATGTTTTTTGGTGTAACAATTCTCACAATTTAATTTGATGCACAAGTCAGGACCTACAATTTGATTCATCACAATTTAATAATAATTTAATAAAAAAATAAAATAATTTAAATGTTTGTCATTATTCCATCTTAGGTGACCAAAATTACAAGTAATTAGTTAAGATATTTTTTATTGTTATTATAAACATGTACAAGACTGCATTCTTTACATTAGTTTGGTGAAATGTTTTGCCATATTTCTTGTTGGAATATCAATGTATATGCCCTTGTGTGTATGCGCAAGTGTATTAATCTTCTAGATGTTTGTTGTGCGGCAATCTATATGGACAATCAGGACATTGCTGCTGTGCCGTATTAATATTGTTTTTCAGCACAAACCCCTTATTTAGCATCATAACACATACACATTGTGGATTGTCACACCCCATTGTGACATGATGCATTTTACAGTGTAAATAAAAAAATTGACACATTTTCTCTGTATATTTCACATTTTCTTAAGGAGGATTATACAACTGATGAAGAGACCCTAGCAACCCATGGGGTGAAAGGAGGTGCAGGAGGAATTCTTGACCTACTCAAAGCCAGTAAACAGGTGGCAGGCTTAGACCCAGCACTCAGGTGAGCAGTTAACGTTAAGGGTTCCTATATTGTATGTGTTCTGAGTTTCCTGCTCCAGGTGTTAAAGAGAAATATATACTTTCCTCAGTGAGGAAGCCCCAGCCTCCCCCAGCACCTGTGATGCTATTCAAGGCATGCTTTCCATGGCCAACCCTCCTTCATCTTCTTCTTCATCGTCGTCCTCATCCCCTTTATCCATTTCTGGAGGGTTGACTGAGGGACTGGGGATGATAAAAGACAAAAGAGGCAAAGTTGTATGGGTGACAGCTGCAGGGGTTAAAAAAACAGAAAAGAAACCCGTCATTCAGAGACCTGGAAAACGGACCATCAAGCGGCCATCTCGTCACCTCAGTGATGATGAGAGTCCTGATGAACAAGAGACGCTTGGAACCTGTTTTAAGGACTCCGACTATGGTAAGAATTATGCATTCATAATTTTTTTTGTTTAACAAATATATGGCTGCAACGTTTACTCGAGTAATTCAATTTAAAAAAAAAAGCTTTGATTGTTATTTTATTACCTCGATGATTCGTTTAATTTACATATTTAATTAAAAACACTAATCTGTGGCGCGCAAAGCACACGGAACGACTTGTGGCACTTTTGTTTCACACAGAGCTTGTTCCGGAACTGGCAGGAGCTAAAGCTCAACAGAGAGCGGTGTGTTTTAATCTCACGAGTGTGACTTGGAAGAGTTTGGTTGTGTGAAAGAACGCGGCATTTTGGGCTATAACTCACATTTTGCAGCGTTGGCACCGTGGGCCGTTCACTTTACATGGAACTAATACTGCAAAATGACAAAATGCAAGTGAAATGCTGCTGTTTTGGGAGCACATTTATGTGAAATTAAGAACAAAATGTGTTATTTTAAGCAGAAACTCCTTGTTTGTTATTTGTTTATTACTTTAAACATTTATTTAAAAAATATATAATGTTTAAACTTTAACTGATTAATTGAAGAAAAGAATGCATAGACTACTCGATTGTTAAAATAATCGATAGCTGCAGCCCTAAACAAACGTTTTTTTTCCCTCTGTTAAGTCATAATGTATGCCTTAAAAACGGAAAATATTTTTTTATTATTTGTATTGTTATTAGTCTTTAAACCTGAGTACTTTGCTTTGGCAGTTTATGTTCTCATCAGACTTGATGTTAGCACTCTAGCAAAGGGAATTACTATGGGCAGAAAAACAAAAGCTAGCAACATAAACGTAATTACACTGCTATTACTGCTTAAAATGAGTCTAGAAAGGATTTATGGACTTAAAAATAATAAAAAATCTCTACCTATGAGTGTTTTTATGAGGCGCACTTGCCTTTTAATTAGTTGGAAAAATTGAAGCCCAGAAGAGGGGCCTTGCCAATATACAAAAACGTTTATGGATCCTGATCTCACAATAATTATCTGCTCCGAATCAGCGACCTATTGGGAAATGTCCAACTCCTCCAACCGGGGGGATCCTGAGGGATTCCAAGGCCAGCCGAGAGACATAGTCCCTCCAGCGTCTTCCCAGGGGCCTCTTCCCGGTGGGACATCATTGTTCTCGCTGGGCTGAGGTTGAAGGATGGCGGTGGGACAAACCTAAACGTAAACAATTTTCGCTCGCGCCTATGGCGTTCACACAGTGATCTTAAGAGCACCATAGGCGGCACGAGCTAAAAGTGCCATGCAAACGTGCGAGCGCCGTCGTGCGAGCGCCGTCGTGCGAGCGCCGTCGTGCGAGCGCCGTCGTGCGAGCGCCGTCGTGCGAGCGCCGTCGTGCGAGCGCCGTCGTGCGAGCGCCGTCGTGCGAGCGCCCTCGTGCCGTGATCTTAATACCTGCCGGTATCTTTTGGGCAAGGCGGTGACCAGCCAAAGCATGGCGAGAACACTGGGACATGTCCAAAACACCTCGCCAGGGAGGCAACTAGGAAGCATCCTGAACAGAGCCCGAGTCACCTCAGCTGGCTCCTCTCGAAGTGGAGGAGCAGTGGCTCTACTCCGTGACTGCGCCTAGAATTCTGTCCATAAAAACAATGAACAGAACCGGTGAAAAAGGGCAGCCCTGGCGGAGTCCAACATGCACTGGGAACAGGTCTGACTTACTGCCGGTAATGCAAACACAGCTCCTGCTCCGGTCATACCGGACAGCCCTGAGCAAAAGGCCCCAGACCCCATATTCCCGGAGCACCCCCCAAAGGACACCCCAAGGGACACGGTCGAAAGCCTTCTCCAAATCCACAAAGCACATGTGGACTGGTTGGGCAAACTCCCATGGACCCTTGAGCACCCGATGGAGAGCATAGACCAGGATGA
The DNA here is from genome assembly GCF_026437365.1 of Eucyclogobius newberryi. Classification (NCBI taxonomy): domain Eukaryota; kingdom Metazoa; phylum Chordata; class Actinopteri; order Gobiiformes; family Gobiidae; genus Eucyclogobius; species Eucyclogobius newberryi. The sequence continues at coordinate 31,191,900 of NW_027315801.1, read as the reverse complement.
AAACCACTCTGCTCCTCCTAAATCTGATGCTGGGGCTGAGGAGTGTGATCCCTCCGTAGTTGGAACACACCCTCCCCCTTCTTGAACAGAGGGACCACCACCCCGGTCTGCCAGTCCAGAGGTACTGTCCCCGACCGCCATGCGATGTTGCAGAGCCGTGTCAGCCAAGACATACAACATCCAGAGACTTTAGGTACCCCGGAGCCCTGCCACCGAAGAGTTTGTCAACAACCTCAGTGACTCAGCCTCCGAGTCGAAAGACGTAACAGTGGGATTAAGGAGGTCCTTCCACCGTCCGACGACATCCCCAGTCAAGGTCAGCAGTTCTCCACCCGCACCATAAACGATGTTGGTGAAGCACTCCTTCCCCTTCCTGAGGCCCGCCAATACCTGTCAACGGCCTCAGGAGTCCAACAAGCCAAAGATGCCGGATAGGCCTCCTTCTTCAGCCTGACTGCATCCCTTATCCGGTGTCCACCACTGGATTCGGAGGTTGCTACCACGACAGTCACCTGAGACCTTGCAACCACAGCTCCAAGCAGCCGCATTTTCAATAGAGGTCGAGAACATGGTCCACTCAGACTCAATGTTTACTTCTCTCAGATCCTCTTCCGGAGGTGTGAGTTGAAGACCCTGCTGACTGAGTGCTCCGCAAGACATTCCCAACAGACCCTCACAATGCGCTTGGGTCTGCCAAGTCTGTCCGGATCCCTTCTGCGCCAGCAGATCCAACTCACCACCAGGTGGTGATCGGTTTACAGCTCTGCCCCTCTCTTCACCTGAGTGTTCAAGACACACGGTTGGAAGTCAGATGACAACAATAAATTTGATCATTGATCTCCGGCCTAGGGTGTCCTGGTGGCACGTGCACTGATGGACACCCTTGTGCTTGAACATGGTATTCGTTATGGACAATCCGTGGCTAGCACAGAAGTCAAATAACTGAACACCGCTCGGGATTGGATCGGGGAGGCCGTTCTTCTCGATTGCCCCTCTCCAGGTCTCACTGTCGTTGAATTCCCGCGGTAGAACAATGGAGTCCACTCCAGGAGCAGCAGCATCACAGAGAGGGAGAGGAAGAAGCTGGACAAAGTCATCAAGAAGTCCAGCGCCGTCCTGGGCTGTGCTCTGGACTCTGTGCAGGAGGTACTGAAGGGTCCTGGCTAAACTCGCATCTATGCTGGACCATGAATGTCGCCCCCTGCAGGACACTCTGTCCGCTCTGGAGAGCGGCTTCAGTGACAGACTGATCCACCCTCGCTGTGTGAAGCAGAGGTTTCGCAGGTCTTTCCTTCCTGCTGCTGTCAGACTCTACAACAAACACTGTTAGCCCTAAACATGTCATTCAGCTTCATAATCATGTGCAATACTGTCATAATCATGTGCAATACTGTCATAATCATGTGCAATACTGTCATAATCATGTGCAATACTGTGACATGTCAATTATCCTGGTGCAATATTCTCTGTCTATATAAACAGCTGTAAATAAGAGTATTATTTTTATTAAGAGTATAACAGTTCAAGAGTTGAGAGAGTGTTTGTTTAAGTTATCTGTTTTTTATTATTATACTTCTGTACCTACTCTTTGTTGCAATACTGGAATTTCCCCATTGTGGGACAAAATAAAGGTTATCTTATCCAAGAAGGCTCTGCACTGTTGACACAACAGTGAGCAAAAGCATGACCCTCTCGTCCACTGGGGTGAACGCCAACACCCCTGAGGTTGAGCTGAGCTGTGGGGCTATAAGCAAGTCCACACCAGCCCGCCGCCTCTCCCCACGGGCAACACCAGAGAAGTGGAGCGTCCAGCCCCTCTCAAGGAGATGGGTTCCAGAGCCCGAAATGTGCGCGGAGGTGAGGCCAACTACATCTAGTCGGGACCGAACAAGGCTCTTCCTCCCCATCAAGGTGACGTTCCATGTCCCCAGAGTCAGCCAGCTTCTGTGTCCAGAGATCTGGTCGTCGAGGTCCCTACCGTCGACTGCCGCTCAGATCTCTATGCTCCAGCCCCTTACGGATCCTCCTGCAGTCAGTGGGTCCATGATGGCCCCACGTCACTTGTTCGGGGTGTGCCCTGCCGGGCCCTGTGGGGAAAGGCCCGACCACCAGGCGCTCACACCCGACCCCCGTCGAGCACCCACCCCAGGCCTACCTCCAGGATGGACCCCCGGTAATTCCAATCTGGGCGACGTAACTGGCCTTGTTGTTGTACTCATCCATAAAGGGCTTCTGAACCGCTCTTGGTCTGACCCGTCACCTTGGACCTGTTTGCCTTGGGAGACCCTACAAGGGGTTTGAAGCCCCTGACAACATAGCTCCTGGGATCATTCGGGCGCTCAAACCCCTCCACCACGTTATGGTGACGGTTCAAGGAGGAGTTTCCTTTACATTTTTACTATGAAACTTTTAACCTAGTTATATTTTGTTCCCTCATCAAAAACATGCCTGAAGTAGTCATTTAACAACATTTATGACTTTTTACTTTTATCCTAGTATAATTTTGTATCATTTTAAACATGCATAACATAAACATTAACATATAATCACATATTTCCTAGAAACGGTTGTATTTCATCAGTATGATGTCTTTCTCAAATTCTGGAAACTTGGGGTTGCACAGTTATTTGTCATGGCTCAAATTGCCTTTGTTACACAGTATCTATTTTGCTTAGTGATTCAGATCTAGTCAGGTCTGGACTTGAAATCGATGTTGAATTACTTTTTTGTTTCTTTTTGATAAAGGTCTTGACGGTGTAAAAAAAATGTTGCTATAAATTATTATTAATTATTAATTAGCTTCATTACCAAACATAGTAGTATATTCTACATTAAGTTGCATAATTCTTCATTCGTCATCAGGGTCAAATTCTCATTCACAGGCCTTTCACAATCATGACTAATTTTTTTTATCATTGCAAATTGTATGTTGTGTTGGGTTCATCAAGTAATAATGGTACATATTTTTTCATTAGTTTACCCCTCTTTGGAATCTGACGAAGAAGATCATGCAAGTAGAGCGAAAATGAAAAGAAAGAAAAATTGGGATGACACACCATGGAGTCCAAAGGGTATAGTATACAATCAAAGAATACAAATGTTGTCTTTGCTTTTGTTTTAGTGTAACAATGTAACTTCTCTAAAATATAGCAAGGGTGATGCCCACACTTCCAAAACAGGAACGACCAGCAAGGGAGGGGGCAAGGGTCGCATCTGTAGAAACAGGTCTTGCAGCAGCAGCTGCAAAATTGGCACATCAAGTAAGTTTAAAAGTAGTTAATACATTATTATTATTATTATTTGCATTTAATGCATGGTTTTGTTCTTATTCAGCAACAGCAAAAGCCTGCAAAAAGAAAGTACACCAAAAAGCCACGTCCACCCCCCCCTGTGGCTTCTCCCCCTGTTCAGACGGAGCCATCGGCACCATCACCACCACCTGTCACTGAGTCCCCTGAAGAATTCAGCCCAGACCGGAGAATGGACTACTTCTCTGCCAGTCTGCTAGACCACGAGTACACAGCAGGACCAGGACCCTTTGGCCCTGGAGGGCCTCGAGGCAGTGGTGCAATGGCTCCTGGTGTATTCCTTACCTCACGACGACCTTCTCTTTCTCCACAAAACAGCAATTCTCATTTAGCTGCATCGCCTGCAGCCTTAGCCAGCCAGGGCGTCGCTGGAGTTGGCCAAGGTAAGATTAAATTTAAGGTATGCAAACAGCAAACTCTTAACATTTTTACTAATTTGATTTCCAATGTTCATTCTATTTGAAGGAAAACGGCCAAAGAAGGGACTTGCAACAGCAAAACAGAGACTTGGAAAAATTCTTAAAATTCACCGCAATGGCAAACTTCTCTTATGAGAGAAATAATTTGAGAAAACTCATTTATATTTTGTACTTAGAAATAGTGTTTACACCTGCATCTTGGTATGTATTTTGCATATGTCACTCTAAATAAAGTTATAGTTACTTTCAGCTAACTTTTAATATGCTGGGTATTCCACTCTTTTTTCTTTTCTTTTTTTTAGACAGTGCCCCAAAGTTAGTCTCCCCTCTATTAGATTCCTGGGGTTTTTTGCCGAGTTGCGCTAAAATAGATGCATAAGTATTAAGTGCCGGACAACGTATTAAGAATAGATTATCCCTATTGTAACAACATTTTAAAGGTGACGTTTACTTCTTTTAAGCTTTAAATAAGTCATAATGGTTTTCCCTTATCATTAACTCTCTCGATTGCATAATCTTACTGTCCTGCGGCGTTGCTTTGAAAATTCCTGTTTTCACCTTCCCCCTATACATGCCCACTGCTCTGTATTTGCGTGGCTCTTTTAGTCGTGATACATGTAGTGTTCAACAGCCTTGCATAGCCATTTTGGCTTTTCTTTAAATCCTACTGCTCGCCAACATACTAAATATAAAATTGCAATCTGCTTGCGTCATATGTTATCTAAATTGCAGATTTAAAAAAAAAAAAATCTTTAAGAACTTTACACATGTGAATAAAGCATGGGGGGACATTTCTGTGTTTATGAAAGCGTTAAATTGTATTCTTTATTTTAGAACAACTAGGCAAAAACTTCATAGGAATAAAATATGGGCGTAAGCAAGATTGATTATATAAACTTAATACATAAACTTGCTTACTTTTACAGACAGTGTCTGTTACTAGCTTTTAAGGGATGTAATTGCTTTGTAAAGAAATTGTACAGCTTCCACGTCTATAGATCTATCTATATCCTACTGTACTCTTTTCTGTTAGCACTTTTAATACCTCAGAAATGTATGGTCTCAAAAACAACTCTTTCAGGACTTAAATATTTAGTAACATGAATTTTGGATCTGGTCTGCTTGATTTTTGTATAACATTTATATTGTTTATATCCTAAAACTCATCTATTTTCTTTGTGAAAACAATTACATGAATACTTTGACATGGTCTATTTATTCTAAATATTTATTTTTTACCAATACAAATGTGATATAAACTACCTTGTCAGTTAAGTATTTTTTTTAATGGTGCCCTAAATTATGTTTTATGATCCAGAAAAGGCTTGTACAAAACCATGTCCACAATTTATTTCAAAATTTTACATGTTTTTCTTGGTTGCACATATTTGTACCAACTATAATGTATATAGGGACACAAAGATATGAGAACAGACTGGTTTCCTGCAGGTTGTGTGCGGAATATTGGCAGCACTCTTTGGGCAAGTTTAGGTATGTACTTTTTCCCTCCAGAATGTAC